>NC_087255.1:11599700-11899700 GCF_037042905.1 Lytechinus pictus
AAATCCTAAAGGTCTCTCTTCAGCAACTCCTAGACAAAGTTGACAGCCAACCACAAAGCACACTCTTTGATGGAGGAGGACAGGTGACCCTCAGAACCAAAAAAAAACACTTGATTTTCTTACATCTCTCTCCAGACCAATACCAAGTCACTTCTCATTTCATAAGATACTTTTCAACACGAAGTAGAAAAACATCATGCATATAAAGCCAAACTGAATTCCTTAATTGAGACAAAAAAGAAACACTTTTTCAAGACTTACTTCCCAAAAATACATGATGTAAAGTAACTTGAATAATGCCAATTGGTAACCTGACATAGACATGTACTCTAAATTGCAAGGATTTAAAAATAAATCCAGATCGGCTTTTAATAGTGACCAGCCAAATAAAAGATTTAATTTTCACATTGTGGATTTACAGATCAAGCTAAAAGATTTGAATTAAATCTTTTGAGATTTAAAAATTAATCCTCAAGATTAAAAATAAATCCAATATTCCCCTGGTCACTATTCAAAACCAATTTGGATTTATTTTTTAAATCCTTGAAATTTAGAGCGAACCTGAATAATTTCATACGTCATCTTTATTTCTACCTTCAACAGCCCAGCCAGTAAGCTAATCATTTTAGTTTTAAAAACTAAATAGGTTCTATTATAATGATAGCATACAGAGCTTTTTGAAAATTGTTGCAGAAGAAAAAAAGGTTGCTATTAAACAATGTTTAATTTTATGCCCAAATACTTTTCAGCAATCACCTGTTGAATTTCGATAAAAAACAGAAAACCTTGAAAGAAACTGTTCACTAATGAATTGAGGCAATTATCTATTATGTCAGGCAAGGCCAGGAAAATACAGAACACTCAATCTCATTTACAGACTTCTATCGTCGGGTTTCTTGATCAACAATGACAGGTGCCTGCACTGCTCCACCTGGTGAGGGGTAATGTGATATGTAATTTCATGATAGATTAAGATCCATGTTGAGTTCTATGAAGGCAAATTAGCAAGAGTCTAGATAAGTACTACATCTTTTACCAGGAATCCCACTATACTTTTGACCAAATATGAAGGAAAAATTTGCTAAGGAAATGTGAGCATTGGAAAAGTCTGACAAGTTTCAATGTCTTTAAACGGTGCTTAGAATCATCATTCTATCATTGGTCTATACCAATAAAGGCATAAACCAATCACATACGCATACCTCAAATTTTCATTAATATTTCACTAAGAACCATATACCAATCCTTTCGCTCCTTCGCAACACACTCTAACACACCACATGCAACGAGTATGCTTATAACATAAATAATTAGCTCCAGGCACTTCTATGTAGGGCCACCTGTCATGTCTTATTAAACATGGAATACATTATAGGCCTACAAGAACATGTGCGTCAACAGTATTCCCTTAAAGGCTAATAGTTACTTGGTCTAAATTATTCCTCATAAACACTATCCAAGCTAAACATCACATGTATTCAATCAATATGATCAGACATCACTTGTCTCTACCTCTTTTGGCTGAAAGTCATTTTGTCTAATGGTCAAATGGTCTTATTCCAATTTTGTCTCCTAATTTCCCCGTCACCTCATCTAGTCCAAGTGCACATTACATGCCTTATCCTAACTGGATATGAAACATAATTGTAAATGGACTTCGAAGTCAGACATTACAAGAATATGAATTTCTTCTACCAGAATCTACAAGACTTAAGAAGATTGATATTTAGTGTCTTGAAGTTCATCACCACTTGACTTTAATGAAAGCTCATTAACTTGATGAGGCCACACTATATGAAGCATTATCGGCAATGACTCTGCATCATTGCAGTGATGATCACACCATCTTATTGGACATACTCAATTGCTGTGCATATTATATGATTATTTAACAATTATCTTAAACTTAGAGGTGTTATTCCTCTTTAATTCAAATACTAGCGATTTCATATCGATTATGATTAGAAAGACAAAAGTATAATTTAACAAAAAGTTCTGTATGGAGTGCCATTCCTGAATAACTTGCTCAACTTGAGCAAATAAATCATTACCCACTCTAAATTGGCAATGCAATGAAAGCAACAAATCACTGTTTACAAATGCAAATTGGCAACATCTCATTAAAAAATGTCATTCAATCATTCATTTTAAACTGTATTATATAATGTTTAAGGTATAAAAATGAATATAAAGTTAATAATCGTTGCCAATTTGAAGAGAAACAGATAAATATTGACCTCATAAAGGCTATGGAAGAGATAATACATCAAAAACAAAAATATATAACTTTCAGAGTTCAATGTTGGAATTAATTAATTCACTTTGTATTTCACTGCTAAATTAATCTTTTAAAAAAATGTTGATGAAAAAAGTAAGACATTGGCTGTTCTTGGCCTTTGTTACTCCTCACCCCTCTTTAAAATTATTCACTGTCGCAGTAATTTTAAATTTATTAATGATTACAAGAGTTATAAAACTAGAGCAAGATCAGCTGTTCAATAAAACACAACTGGTGCCTGTATACCAAATGGGCAACATTTCAAATGTACATGTCTGTTCTCACCCTAACACATATAATTCATGAGACCGGTGTCAACTTATTCATGTATATTTATATCACATCATACAATAAGAGGCCGTATCTTATTTTGAACAAAGAATTATCTAAACTTAGTTGTGATTCCGATTTCTTTTTGCACTTTTTTTTTCAAAGTTGGCAAACATTCAAAGTGTTGTTCAGGGTTTGGCTATTAATTCTTAGGGTTAGGCTATTATACAGTAGAGGACCTCAACATTTTTCATGAATTGGCTGATATTTTTGTCCCCAAAATATGCAAGTAACACCATATATTAATTTGTGACTCTATATCTAATATGATAGGAGATTAAAGGTGCTGAATAAACTGCATGTACATCAGTGAACTGTTATCAACTGAGATTGAAAATAGAAGTAGTACTGTATTCTATTTCAAAAATAAATGAGGTTTTTGCAATGTGCAGAATTTTGCCTCAACCTAGTTGAATTGTGTTGAAGAGAGGTTAATTTTCATGACAAGCAGATTAGCGTTGTACATATTTGAAACTAGGTGCTCATAAAGGAGGGTAGAAGGAGGCTTAAAAGCTAATTAGCTGCAGGTTTCCAAAAAATGATGAAGTGTCGAATTCTCTTTTAGTATCTGCCCCCAGTGCAATCATGACATGTAAAACTGAAGCACGTGGTCGAGCAGCAAGGCTTTTCACTTCCCTTGGGTGAGAGTAATGTTTCCATCTTAAAACACCATAAATCCCAAAGAAATGATGAATTTCCGAGGGCTACTCCCATTTGAGAACTCCTGCCCATGAGTTAAGGAGCGGTTAATTCCCTCGTTATACAGATGTGCAGTAGAGAACTAGTTGAGTGAAACCAAATTTATGAATGTTGACTTGGCAAATGTCAAAATCATTGTGGTTTTATTTTATCTATCACGGTATTAGTATGTGATTATCTCTTCCCTACAAAATGAATATTGATGTTTTATCTTTCTATCCCCTCTTCCTCCTTCTCTCGTCCCATCTTGGCTCCCCTATGTTATGTTAAGATCAATCAGAATTTGAGATTGATTTTAATCTATTGCAATGCTTTGTGAAACTGGGTCCAGGTAAATGAACTCATATTTCACATCTTAGAAACATGAACAATTTATACCCATTCCCGTCTACCTCTTTGGATGTCTGTCTTTTGATCAATCTCTCTGTCTTTTTGCTCTCTCTCTCTCTCTTTCTTTCTTACTTTACTATCCCTCACCCTCCCTTGTTTCTATCTCTCTGTATCTTTCTCTGTGTGTCTCTCTATCCCTCTGTCTCCGTCTCTATTATTTGTTATTATCTATCTGTCTATCACTCTCTTTCTCCTTCTATCTTTCTGTTTCCTTCTATCTTTCTGTCTTGATCTATGTCTGCCTCCATCTGTCTGTCTGTGTCTCTCTAGCTATGTTTATATCCATACATGTCAACCACTCTTTTACACATATATACACACCCACTCTCTCTCTCTCTCTCTTGCTCTCTCATGCCTTCCTTCACCAACACATTTTACATTTCTTTCTGCCCATTCGCACACGATCGCCTCTCTTCCCCAATCTCCCCGTTCTAAATTCCCACCCTCACCCAATGCCCCACAGGAAACAATTGGCTGGTATTAGATCCTGGCGATCTGCAGACTCACCGCCTGCTCCGACCTACATGGAAAGGACAACCAAGTTCACGGTTTATCGCACATTCAAGAGCGCGCTGCCAACCAGTAAATCATAGCACAAAGCACTGACCCAAATACTCTATACCAGCCCCCCCCCCCCCTAGTCTGCAGTGCAGTAAAGGGTCTGAATATGCAGCCTACTCATGCATTGTATACTGAAGGCCCTCTCGCTCTGAATTGAAACAGCAAGTCTTGTATGTGCTAGTCTGTGCATGGAGACACACTTGTTTCAATCAGGGTCTGTGCTTGCAGACTAAGCCCCCCCCCCACCCTCCCGCAAAGTATCTCTCTATCTAACAAGAGTTACACTGTCATATTTTTGACCCTATTTATTTTCTACTCTCTTTTCATATTATATAGCCTAGATATTGTGCATTTTCCAAATAAAAGAGAAAGTGCAGCCTTTTCAGCCTGTGTTGTTTGTCAACTGAAAACGAACATCGATGAGCTTCGATGCATCAAGCCTGAAAAACATTTTCATGACATCATGTCATACAGGGCTGAATAAGTTTTTATGGCATTGTGTTACACAAAGCCTGAATAAGATTGCTAATGATAAAGCATGCCTTTTTCATCAAAAGAAAGATAGGGAGGCAGTTGATCCAACCGAGTAATGGAACGATCCTTTATTAAAGGACAAGTCAACCCCAACAAAAAGCTGATTTGAATAGAAAGAGAAAAATCAAACAAGCATAACACTGAAAATTTCATCAAAATCGGATGTAAAATAAGACAGTTATAACATTCTAAAGTTTAGCCTAATTTCTTAAAACAGTTATATGCACATCCTGTTCGGTGTGCAAATGAGGGGACCGATGACATCACCCACTCACTATTTATTTTTTATTTTATTATATGAAATATGAAATATTTTGAGTTTCTCGTCATTGTCATATGAAACAAAGTTTCATTCCTCCCTGAACACGTGGAATTCCATTATTTTAACATTTTGTGGTTCAAGCAGGGGGGTCCTAATTTTCAAATTTGTAAAAATTGAAATATTGTATAATTCAAACAATAAAAAAACAAAAGAAATAGCGAGTGAGTGACATCATCAACCCTCTCATTTGCATGTCACTGAGTTGAGCATAGAACGGTTTTGTGAAAAATAAGCGAAACTTTAAAATATCATAACTTTCTTATTTTACATTCGATTTTGATGAAATTTTCAGCGGTATTCATGTTTGATTTTTCTCTATTTATTTAAATCAACTTTTTTCTGGGGTGGACTTGACATTTAATATAGATTTTATGCATTGACGTCATCATGCCTCTGAGAACTCCATTTACACATAATCCTTTATCCTCTGAGGGAGGGCGCTATGACATTATGACATCATCCATAATGTCTATAGTGTGCTAAGGGAAAAGGACACTTACCAACGTTCTCTTCCTCATCGATGAATGGCTGATCATCTTCAAGGGTGTTGGCCAGGAGGAAAGCACTCTCTTCCAGTGATGTGATGAGGGTGGTTGCCGTCTCTGTCTGGACCTCCTTGGAGAGATCGTCCCAGGAATCTAGGTTGGTGTCTTCCAGGATGGTGCTTCCAACTTTTAGATAATTCTGAAATGGGACAGAATTACATTGAATTTTACTTATTAACACATTCATTCATCAACCCTTTTCTCTTACTATAGAATTTACAGGATTTCATTTCTCATGATGGATGAATCATGGCTGCATCGCATTATGTCTCCTTAAATTTATGTAATAATATTCTGCTTTTATACAGTGCTTAGAACATCTTATCTAAGAACTTTACAGATATCTAATTACATTGGAGTTCATATCCTACTGAGTTCGCATTTAACAGCTGGATGGAGAGTGGAAAATATCTACAGGTAAGTGCCTTGGCCAAGAACGTTGATAAACACCTGGTGAGATTTGAACCCCTAACCCTTAGATTGAGTGTCAGCTGCACAAAACCACTACACCTCAACATTCTGACATACCATCGTGACTTCTTTGGTCTTCTCGTTCTTCTCAGCGACAGTGGCATTCTCCAATTCCTTGTCAAGGTTCTCCAATGATGTTGTCAAGATTGCGGTTGCTGCAACGATGTCTCCACCATACAGCTCCTCGCCTTCGTCAATGGTTTCGACAAGATCTTGAGAGATAGTTGCAACCGATGCTCCGTTCTCCAACTATTCATTATTGTTGGAAGAGAAAATAATTAAATAAATATCAAATTGGCTAGCATGACATCATAGACCTATGCTCCAAACATGGTATTACAGGTACAGAATAATAATACAAAACATTTATAGGGCGCTTAATACGGGCGTTTCTAAGCGCGCTGTGTTCTGAATTTAACTTTACATGGGAAAAAAAATTCAATGGGCATAATAACACAAGGTGTGACAAAAATCATTAAGAGAGAAAAAATACTAACAGATCAAAACTGGTGTGCACCTCCAATGACCGACCCACAACTGGGATTCATTGATTGAAAAGGTATGAATCGCAGCAATCGCCCCCACCTCATCCCCCCACTTTCCAAGATTGATTGAATCGTCCATTCAGCTTACTTACTTACTTACTTTCTTCCAGGATACTGCCCAACTCCCCTAAAAGGGGTCAAACGGGCAGGGGTAGGGTGTGCTGATGGTCGTTACGCGGAGGTAAGAGGCGTTGCTTAGTATTGATTTTGGTTTAAGTGATTCTGGATTGTTACTTTAAATATTTCTTTGTCGAGAATTGATTTGACTGGGTTTGGTAAGTTGTTCCAATCAACAACAGAACATGGTATGAAAGAAAAATTATAACAATTTTTGTTTGTTGCAATGGGGGGAATAAAACTATTAGTAGTTGAAGTATTATGCAATTTCCTTTGGGCCGGGCGCAGAGTAGATCGCACCGGCATGGCAAGCTGGCCTGTGAGTGCCTGCTGGAAGATTGACAGTCGATTCGATTTCTGTCTCTGCTGAAGAGACGCTATTTTGAGTGTCTTCTTCATATCTGTTACACTACTCTTTCTTTCGTACTTTCCGGTGATAATGTGAACGGTGGTCATATCTGACTTTGAATCATAGGTTGGGATTAAGATTACATTCCGAGATATACATTACGTACCTGGTCTGAAATATTCTTTAGTTTGTGTGAGATACAGTCACTGAGGTCTGGTCCAGACTCCGGTGTCCACCGTGCTGGAGAGCCGTCACACCTCCACATAGCTTGACCTGAAAATATACCACATCAAAGAAATTATTATCTTGTCAAATACATGGAAGCATTCTTTCATAAATTTAGAACAATATTGGAACATAAAATAAATGCTTTCTTTAAAAATAAATAATCTTTTATTGATACAATCGTAAACAATTGTGAAAATACAAAACATATCAACATATAATATCTGATCATAGCAAACATATCATAGTCAATTTAATTCTTTACAACCATATTTTACTAAACGTTCAACAAACATTCATCAGTAAAATTTACGTAAAAGAAATATAATAGCTAATACATTAAGAAGCATTTTCTTTTTTTTAACAAGAAAAAAAAGTGCAGAGTAATAAAAAGAGGAAAACAACAACAAATGTTCAAATCCCAAGAAAGATCCCAAGCATAGTTCTGATTTCACTACGAGGTGCTGAAGATATGCTCTAAATAGAAAATCTCATTACCGTCATCTTAAATCGGTATGCAGACATATTCAATTTCCATTCCAATTTCTGGGTAATTTTGAAGTGTTTGATCGATCGATGCACGAACCCCAAAAGAAGCTTTAAAGATATGAGTTTATCTCCCTCAACCATGCAACTCAGAAACTCATGAGAAAGGTTTCACAAAGTATTATGTCAGTGACTTTTATCAAGAAACTTGCTTTTAGCCAATCAGATATGAATATTTCAGTAGCTTATCACAGTTTTAGGTTAAAATCAGTAACAGGAGGCTTCATGTAATGCTCCCTCTTAAACTCTCCTGTTTCAATCATGATTTGACGAGATGTGATCGAAGAGATTGAACCCAAAATAGGCGCTTCATACAAGATAATATATTACAGGGGACAAAATTATAACATGACCTATATCAGAGCTTCTTAGCAAGAAACTAAAAAAGCGCATTCAACATTTTATAAACCAAGTATTTCAACAAAATATTCATACCTATCTGAACATTATAAGAACATGTTTTTGTATTGATTGAATGTCATCAACTATTTATTTTAAAAGATCCTTATTACCCCCTCCCCACTCTCTAATACTTCTATCGGATTAAGACTTCAACCAAACTTATTGAATAATAACTTGATCAAATTAATATACATTTTACAATGAATATAAGAATACTTGAATGGAATATAATAAGAAAAAGAGGAAACTTAATTGGAACATATCTTGACATGAAACAAAGCCACGGAAGTGGAACAGACACAAATCGCTTGTGAACATGATATACTGCGACAATACAGGTTGTCATATCCATATCCATTTCCATTTGATGTTTATTCTCAAATTTTCAATTGGCATTTTCAGTACTACACATATATCCTGTGTATGACTTAATATGTAATCATACATACATGCATGTGTAAAAACCACAGAAACCATATTTTGTGACTTTATTCCCTGAAAAGTTTTTTTGGTTAATCTCAAAATATTTTTTTATATATCTATAACTGAATTTAGAAGGGACCTGAAATATCTCCAAGTTTGAAAATAAAAATGGACAAGTTTTTAGTTTATCTCAAAATAGTTTTTATATATCTATAACTGAATCTAAGGACCTGAAATATCTCCAGGTTTCAAAATAAAAATGGACAAGTGGTTTGAAACTTGACAGACTTCCCATAATTCAATACGTGTCTCGATATACCGCAATCTTAGAAAAACAGAGGCACTAACGTGTCCCCATTCCTGACGAACAAGACAAGTTTGGCGTCATTCCAAAAGTCAATCTTTCAATCTCTCTGTTAGCACTCTTCCTCTTTCAATATACTATTCCATCTCAAATCCTCTCCTTAATTTTCTCATTTTGAATATTTAATTATAAGGTTTTCTTCATATTTTTGTTAAGATTCTATTTGTAAACAGTCACATATTTCAGTCTTTGGACTGCTTGCGATTGTATATTGTATATTTTGATGGTTTTATCGCAATTAAATCTAATTATATAAATATATGTATATTAACTTTTTAGTCTTTGGAACTCTCCATCTTCATTTCCATTCTATCTAATAATTCTCTCAGTTAGTCTATCAATCATGCTTTTCTTTCCATCAATTCATCTTTCTCAATCATTCTATCATTTTAAGTCTTCAAAATCAATTTCATCATGATCAACTAAATCCATTTGTTCTTTCATCTTCCTTTTACTTCTTTCTCATTTTTTATCTCAGGATACATTCAATTGACACCTTTTCTGACCTAGAATCATGTCTTCAAAGACGTTTAGATAAAAAAAATAATTTCATATCAACTTTTCTTCATTGTCTCCTTCAGAGTAAATTTTAACCTTCCAATATCTCTACTCTATACATCTGTATCTCCCTTTGTCTATCTGTCTCTATGTATTTCTGTCTGTCTCTGTGTATTTCTATTTTGTTGTCTCTGTATGTCTCTCTCTCTCAATATCAGTCTCTACCTCTTTCTCTGCCCATCACCGGCTCTCTGTCAGTCTCTCTCTCTCTCTTTCTGTGTCTCTGTTTCGATCTATTTCTCTCTATATTTGTATGTCTGTTTCTCTCTATCGCTCACGTTCGTCCCATTAATGTTCATAATGTTTACTTGATGACTGTAGAAAGTAAACAAACTCTATACCTCCTAACCCCAAACCTATGATATATGAACCCACCAACTCAATAGCTAGATCCATGGAGCTGCCGTGCGAAGAACAGAGAAAACTCGATCAGAGAGCGATTGGAATCTCACATCAGGTTTACCAGGTGTGTGACTCACATCCTAATGGGGGTTTGAACTGAAGAGGAGGTAACTAACGCATCGCAGGGGTGATCGTTTCCCCCCTTCAGAAGCGCATAGCCAGCTCCTGGTAACTAACGCATCACAGCGGTGACCGTTCCCCCCATTCAGTAGCCCATAGCTAGCTCCTTGTAACTTACGCATCACAGGGGTGACCATCCCCCCCCCCCTTCAATAGCCTTTACTGATAAGTAATAACTAATAAAAATATAAAAAGTTTCTTTCAAAAAGCTTCTTCAATGCGTGATAGAGTGTGACCACTTTCCAATCAGCTGGTTTCCGTACAAAAGACAGATTGTAATTAAAAGTTGATTCTGAAGTAGAAAAAAAAACTGCAATTGTCGGTACACACAAAACATGTTTTAGGTTTACTTTTCCATCAAAAGAGCATCTCTGATTCGGCTAAATCCTTAAATAGCGGAGAGAATCAACTACATTCTGACAAAGACAGACACCCCTATTTTATGCACCAAACCTCAGGGTCTCTGAACGATCTCTTTTTAAATGGGGACATTTTTTTCTGAATGCTTCCTTATCTATTGACTGAGTAATGGAAATGAAGGCCGCTTTAATTCCCCAACAGGAATTCAAAAGTCAATCACAAATTAAAGCAGTCTAAACCCAAAGTAAGTTAGGAGTCATTAATAGAGTCTGTAGTCTAGACGATATATTCAGGATGTATGGTATCTTTTAATGAAGGAATCCCTTAGATAGGAAATCGCACGTTTCTTTTTTTTTTAACCATCATTTTTTCATTTTCGTAAGATTTACAAAAATGCTTTCATTTTTTACCAAAAAATGTGTTCTTCTTGGCATTATGACTGTCACTGTGTAATAGTGGAAAAGTCTCAAATAATTCTCCCTCAGAGAGTACAGTTGAGCTTTTCGGAGAACATTATAAAAATACAAGAGAAAAGTGGGATTAAATGGTTGAACAGGGAAGTATTGCTCTCTTAAGGGTTTAATGGATTTCAATCTGTTTGAACAATTAAGTCTATTGATTACTGTTTACTCCAGTCTAAATCTGAGATTTTCTACAAGACTTAAGATGAGGTAATAAACAATATATCTTCTTCTTGCAACCTCAACACAGTCTTTTAATAAGTTTCACTTGCCTATTTTTCGCTTCTTTTGTGTTCTGTATGAAATTATCCCCCTTAGTCAATTTGCATTATCATATTGTGTTCAGATTTTTTAAGTCGGATTGCAAGCTTAGTTATTAGGATTATTTAAATTTACATACATGATTATCGACCCGTTATATTTAAGTTGTGTATTCACCGATTATCTCTTTCTTTGTACGTATAATTAATTTTTCATAATGGTGTTTACACTTTCAGTTCCTTTTCAGTTCTTTTTCTGAGATATCTTTTATTTTCCCCCTTCTTTCTTAGCGCTTTGAAACTTTTGTATAAAGCGCTCTATAAATTTTGTATATTATTATTATTACATATAAGAAGAATAATGTAGAAAGTTCCTTGTATGAGCTAGACATGTTTGGGTGGTTGGGGAATGATTTTATTCTTGTAAAATCACGAGGATGGTAAGATTACTCAAATCCTTTAGGAAATATCTTCATGAAACGGGAGTATCCGGGAGCCATGAAACAGCTCAAGACCCTTTGAATTTCAGTTCGTTGACTGGTTTATTTTATTTTCCCAAGGTGAAGCCCCCCCCCCCCCCCTTTGTTCTCTTCCTGTCAACGATCGACTGACCGCTGGCTTTGATTGCACCAATTCAAGCTTATGACTGTTACAAATCTTGATTTAATTTCCCTTTTCACCTTTTCCGACAGATGAGCAATGTCAAAATGGCAATACTACTTTTGAAAAAATGTTAAACCTGTATCAAATAACTTTTTGTCCTTTCATACATGCCCAGTTCAGGGGACCTTTGCATAACACTAGTTATAATCAAGGTTTACCAATATGCTTTCATTTTTTCAACAAGTGGAGCGCCCTGGCAGTTTTGCCTGCATTACGTGATTCAGTTTAAAGCTACTGAAATCACTTGATTTGATTGGCTGATATCAATCTTGTTATAGAAAATATGCACTTGGTATTATGACACATCTTAATGAAAGGAGACCCGGTCCTCTGATCCTTCACATTAGGCGGTTTCAAACCGCCTCGATCACAAGAATCCCCGTTAAATTACGAGAACATTTTTAGGCTAAAACATACCCATTAATTATTCCTGCATTCACACCGCCCCGAAACACACCCTTTGGGCTAAATTCCTGAAGTTACAAGCATGCGCAGTACGGTCTAATAAGCAGGCAAGGCGCGAGATTCAAAACCACTAGCCCAGCAGCCACCCATGGCGCCCGCGCCCAATAACACGCTGGGCTAAAAGTTCCCGTAAATTGCTTTCACATTGCCAAAATACCTGCGACTTTGGAAAAATCCCCGCGAAAGTTCTCGTAATTTCGCAAAGTACCTACTATTTAGCGGGTATTTTCTTTCGGGGAAATTACGCGTAGTTTGCTTTCACATTACCAAAATACCTGGTATTTTCTGATCGGGGTAAATTTCCCGATCAGAGAATACCTGGAACTGACGAACTTCGAGGCAGTCTGAAACCACCTATAGTATACATTTTCCATTCATTCTCCCGTTCAATTCCGCTTTTGTTATCATCAATAATGTATTACATTTCTATTTCTACATCTTGATGGTAGAAATCCCTTTAAATTCACATCTGGATGGTGTAATGAGTCATATGAGATGCTACTTACTGATAAGGTATATTGGTCATTTTTCCTCTTTCGGGGCAAAATGAATAAGAATGATCTTATCCCAACTGACATAAAGGGTCGACCATGACCTACCAAAAAAACATTGCAAATTGATGCCAATAACTGTAAACGGCAGGAAAGAGTGTTTTATCAAGAACAATTTCAACTAAATTCAGTCAATTCTTGGCAGCTTATGCTTGCCGGATTTTGGCTCTTCTTCGCTCATCTTTTTCTTTGCACGATGGTTTGCTGATAGGTGATGGATATGATGATGAACGAGTGTGTCATAAAAAGTAGTCACACCTAGCTGACAAGTCAGTAATACCTCAGTCACCCTACTATGCATACTACATTGGACCATGAGGAATGCTCAAATTGGGGCGTGTGCTTTGTTGAAAAAGAATTGAGTTTTGATACCCAAAATCAATGATTTTTTGTTATAAATAATCAATAATAATAATAATATAGGATTTGTATAGCGCACGTATCCACCTTGCTAGGTGCTCAAGGTGCTCCTATATTACCCCGGCTAAGCTAGTCTACCGATTCTGCTCCGCACAGCTTTTTGAGGAATTATTTCCTGCCGGTACCCATTTACCTCACCTGGGTCGAGTGCAGCACAGTGTGGATTGATTTTTTTTTTGGTGAAGGAAAACACGCCATGGCTAGGATTCAAACCCACGACCCTCTGTTTGAAAGGCGAGAGTCATAACCACTAGACCACGACCTGTGTGTGAGCTAGTATGATAGCCTGTAAGAATATAGGCTGTACTCTGACCTCGGGATTGATTTTAACTGGTCTAAAGTTGTGATACAAATCTGAATGATACAGGTTCAATTTGTTCCTTCAACTATTCATGACTGTCTGGGAATAATAACTAAAATAAGTTTTCTTACACTCTATTAAAAATATTGGGTAAAAATGCTCTGTTTTGTGTCCAACCAACATTGGGCATTTCTTTTTGGCATTGTTATTTATCTAGTGTGATGAAAATTTTGCCCATTCTGAAATAATTGCTGCTTATTTCTTAACCTTACAGGACAATATGCTTCCCGCATTGGGTAAGATACTGCCCAAAATTGGTTGGACACATAAATACCCTCGTGCTGGTTAAAATTTTACCCAATATTTTTTTTACAGTGTAGCATTATAGTATGACAAAAGAGCACAGTGAACATTAGAAATATATTATGTTAACGAAATTCTTATATTTTAGGCTTCCCTTAGGATAGATTTACAGTAGACTATGGCCTAAGTTCAACAGGACTTCAGAATATGGGCTCTTGTGTACAAACACCGATGTGGATCCTGTAGAGTTGCCAATTTGGAGATCCCTAGAGGTTTATCTGATTGAGGAGTTATTTAAGTCCAAATGAAAAGATCTTTCATCACCAATGATATGGATCTTTGCAGGTCTTCGTCAATAATTGGCACAATTTGAAGGTTTGGCCGCTCACAAATGAAGTTGCCATGGCAACTGAAAAAGGGTAATAGATATATAGAATGGAACCTGACATGTTACATGAGGCTGGATGTATGATGATGATGATGATGATGATGATGATGATGATGATGATGATGATGATGATGATGATGATGATGATGATGATGATGATGATGATGATGATGATGATGATGATGATGATGATGATGATGATGATGATGATGATGATGATGATGATGATGATGATGATGATGATGATGATGATGATGATGATGATGATGATGATGATGATAATAATATTTACAAGGCACCTAATACAGACGTTTCTAAGCACTCAATTTTCTGATTAAAAACAAGTGTAATCAATAAAATAAATAAATAAATAAATTACCAAATCTCAAATTAAAAAGAAACAGAAACAAAAACAAAGATGTGCACCTCCATATAGACCAACCCACAACCGATATACAGAGTAGAAATATGGAAATATCGAGATATTAAAAAGGTGGGTCTTTAGCAAGTTCTTAAATTGATCGAGGGAGTTGGCATTACGGATTTATGAACAGTATGATGGTAATTTATTCCACTGGATTGGGGCAAGAACAGGACAGGCCTTGATGGTCAATTTGATTACTAGTTTCGATTCTGTTATGTATTGTTTTGCTCTAACGTTCTAGTCATTCATGCGATTTTACTCTGATGAGTGCATGTCGAAAAGCTTCAGTATGTCCATTTTCAAGGCTATTTTACGAATTTGATTACTATTTTAACACCAGTATTATATAAAATCTTTTGAAATATATAATTTCCTTTGTGACTGCTATCCAATAACATTGATAAGTCTTCTTCTCCATCGTTTTAACCAGTCTCTTCAACTATGCTCCGAACTTATCACAGAAGAAGAAACTACACCAAACAATCACACAGTGGAATGATATAAATATCATGGTCTGACAAAAAACAACAGAGGAGAACAGATTCCATGATATGTTATTTCATGAAATTATCACTCATCAGCGGGCTTCCAAACCTCATAATCTAATTGCTATTCTGTTGATATGAGGTAAGCACCTTGCATAAAACCACCCTACCTCGTATCCCCGATTAAATTTCCTGACGGGAGTTTCCTGAAGTATGAACGAAGAATCGTTTGGCACACAGGACTCGGCACACCTCCGAGTCTCACAGTGTGGTTTCTTTGGCAATGCTTCTTCTGGGCCCCGTCTTACAAAGAGTTACGATTGATCCAATCAATCACAACTAACTATGGAAAGCCAGCAAAGTCAACATATAAAATGCATGTTTGTTCAAAACAAAATCTAGATATGAATGTATATCCATAAATTCATTGATTTCTTGACAATTTGGTGTGATCTCCTTTTTTTTACAAAGGACATTTTGCAAATTTCCTGTAGACAAAATTATGACACTGATGGATTTCCATAGAGTTACGATTGATTGGATCGATCGTAACTCTTTGTAAGACGGGGCCCAGAAGACTACAATTATATAACCTGGCCTCTCTTTGAATTCCAGTATAATTTAAGCTCTGGGCCCCCTCCTACAAAGAGTTATGAAAGATCCAATCAATCGCAACTGTATTGAAATCCATCCATACCATAATTTTTTTCTACTGGAAATTCACACAATCTCCTTAGTAAACAAAGAGAAGCACACCGAATCTTCAAGAAAACGATGAATGTATGAATATACATGTACAGCATGTCTAATAAAAAATAAATTTTGCACAAACATGCATTTCATATGTTGACGTAGCTGGCCTTCCATAGTTGTGGTTGATCGGATCAATCGTTAGTCTTTGTAAGACGGGCCCCATAAGTACAGTAGAGAGTTTGTTTTATTATTAAGGGATAGATCATCATTGTCCAAAGAAAAAAACATTGCATAGAGAGCAGAAATAAAGGGTATACTGCATAGAATGGTTTATGATCACTTGGTCTAATGCCAATTCGTCCAATTGCCAACTCGTCAACTATCATTTGGTCTACCATCAGTTCGTCCACTATCCACATGGTCTAGTTGCCAATTCGTCCACTCACCATTTTGTCTAATAACCAGTTGGTCCAATAGCCATTTAGTCCAAATACCATTTGGTCTAATTGGACTAATTGTGCAAAATGAATGAAAACGAAATGGGTATTAGACCAACTGGTTATGAGACTAAATGGTAACAGACAAAATGGTGATTAGAAGAAGTGATGATTGGAAAAAATTGTTATTGGACCAAATGACTGTGAGACGAAATGGCATTAGACTAAATGAAAGTAGACCATGTGGTGAGAGGACGAGTTGGCAGGAGACAAATGGGCAATTTTTTTTTGTTAAAGGGATGAATTATCATTGCCCAAAGAATAATTAAATTGTTTTCTGCAATAAAAGGTATACTGTATATGTATGAATTCAGAGTAGATCAACATCAAACCTCAATAGTTTTTTTTTTTTACTTTCAGTTTCCAATATAAGATTAATTTCTGATGTATATGAGCACAACTCTTTCTCATTAAATAATATTTGTTTTCATCGAAACCTTTAAAAAATTACACAAACTGCCAAACAGGTTGCATTGTAAATTCATTCCTTATGTTTATGATTATAAATAAGTATTTTTTTGAAATAATATTTGTTTTATATCAAAACCTCAAGAAAGTATCAAAAACGGCCAAGTAGGTTGCAATATATTATGTAATATATTTTGTAATGTCTGTGAGCATGTACACCTAGGTTACATTAGCCTAGTTCATCAAGCAAGATAAGTAATGAACACTGAATAATACATGGTAGACATTCCCTATACCGCCCAACACTCCATCCATTCCTTACTGCAATAAACATTATCATCCTGCTACATGAGTTCATGTATCATGCATGTCTATAGAGCAATTAAGCCTCAATTGGTACCTGGGATCTCGAACCCTCCGGGGGGTGCTCTCTAATCGACCCTCTTAATCATCCCTTACGCCCGTGATGATCCCCAACGTGAATTCCCCTCGTATTAACAGCCCCTCTGCTGACGTACACGACACGGCCCATTAGGGCATTAATCAGCGGGAGCGCGTAAAAATACACCCCAATGTTTCTAAATCCACATCCCACGTCCGCTCCGGCTTGTCTTACACCCGGTGAAGTTTCCCCCCTTCTCTTCTTTAATATCTCTCTCGTCTTTTGACATGATTTTTGCTTCCCTCCCACAATATGCAAGCAGCGGAAAGACAACTGCTTGTGTAAGGGAAAGAATGGTGATTTATACAGGACAGTGATCAGAGTAACACATCTTAAATTTCGATTTCTAATTAGATGGTTGAACTTACGGCGTATTCATTTGCTTTCAGAAATTTCTGGATGCCATTCCAAATATTACGAAGGTGAGGAGAGAGGGGGAAGGTACATATACTTGATAAAAAGAATTAACCAAACAACTTAAAAGAAATCTTCCACACTTAACCCTTCTTCTTTGTATCTCTTTTCTTTTTTTTAAATTATTCTAATTGTATTTACATATTTACAAAAAGAATCATGATTAGGGGTACATGTCCTCTTAAGCTACGCTACAAAGTGCATCAACACACCATGTCAACGACACACAAGTCTCTGTTTCCTCTCGAAGGGTCTAACCCCTTAAGGGCTAAAATGCTTAACTCCTAAACTAAACGCAAGTGATGAGTTACTCCGTTATTTTTACCATGAACTTTCTCTCTACTATACACACTTGCTCTGGCACCAAAGCTTAGCTTGGTACTTAAAGGGGATTCCATTGAAAGTCATCATGCTTCTCTCATATGTTCATGCTTGACGTGACATTCGCATTGATCACTTAGGTCAAGTTACGCAACTTTCTCGGTGAATTATATTCTTAGAGAGAACGTAGAAGCCATCAGAAAAATGTCAGGAAACTTTTCAGACAGTTTCTAAGGCCTTGGCAAGGGTAAAATTTCTAATATATTTTCTACCTTCGAATAATGAAAACGATATGAAACCTAGTTTAAATGTCAAGTGGATTAAATTAAAAGTCAATTTAGCCTGGGCTTAACTGGCGATATAGACGATTAATAGCCCTGCACTCACCTCCGCGCATGAGTAAACATCGCGCACAGCGTAACAGGCAAGATCTACATAATATTTGCTGTAGCACACTTTACTACCGAAATCTCGGACACCTTGGAGAGGCACTAATCAGGCGAGTATCTGTCCCTCCCCCTTTTATACTTTATTACTCTTTCCAATACATTTTAAAAAATCATTCTTTATTTCCTTCTTTCTCTTTTTTCTTTACTACAGGAATGGACTTTCAGCAAATGTTACCTTCATCCTTTTCTTCAAAATGTTTTCAAAAATCGTGTTTTTTCTTCCTTCAGAAAAACTGAAATATGTAAAAGATAGGATAAAAATTTTTTTTTGGGGGGGTGGGTTCAGTGGAAGCTTGATATGACAGTTGTTTCCCATGGATGTGCAAGTGGGGGAAATCAGATAGTTTCACACTTAGTAAAAATAAATTTTTCCTCTGCACTCCATCATCTAACTTATCATCTATCACAAGTAGGCCCTTACGTTAAACAGCTTTCCTACAAAGACGTTTTATCTGCAGGTATCTTCCATTGCTTCCCGAAATACCCTATTTTGAGAGGTAAAACTGACATATCATTTGATTGCTAGAATACAGAGGATCTTGATA
Organism: Lytechinus pictus; assembly: GCF_037042905.1. NCBI lineage: Eukaryota > Metazoa > Echinodermata > Echinoidea > Temnopleuroida > Toxopneustidae > Lytechinus > Lytechinus pictus. The sequence continues at coordinate 11,618,732 of NC_087255.1, forward strand.
GAGTCAGTTTCACGTAAGAATCCAGCCTTCCATCTTCCTCTTAATTGATTTTAATCACACCGTGCTTCCCCAATGACAGGAAATTACCAGCACCCCCAAAGACGTCACCTTCATCGATTAAAGTTTCAACCACTGGAAAGACTGACGCAGAAACAGCCGATTCTTGTCAAGAGTTTCATTTTTCAGGGGATCGAATACGAGAGGAGAAAGTTTGTAAAGAGATCTTTGAATCAAATAAAAAAGAGAAGAATTTTATGAAAATTTTTGAGGATTAATAGGAGACACTTATACCAGTTTGTTGGGATGGAAAGATTAAATGAAAAATAAATAATCAAAAGCATAAGTCTCATATACATAGTATAGTTATTATTAACTAACATTTACTAGTATTTTATATCCATATTATTTATTATTATATATTTATCAAGCTAATGCAAACTTGAAAGGGGCAATCCTCCATTATATCAATATCTCAAATGAAACAATGTCATGAAAATTTAGTAGCTCTATTCTATCTAATTCATTGAAAAGAACTGGGTAGTCACAAATAGCCAAAATATTATTTTTTTATGTCCACATTTCATTATATTTCATTAAAAAGGCAATCTTTCATTTTCTAATCACTGTATTTTCCATTTCACTTGGCAACTTATACATCCTTCAATATATTTTATAATCAAATTGGACCAAAAAGTTTATTTCTTGTCCTTGGCTTTCATCGTCAATCATGATTACCATGTTTCACCAGTGATGATTTGCTTGATGATATTTCTTTATTTGGCAAGAGTTTCACTAAAAATCTATTTTCAGTTTCCTGTTTCTTAGATTAAGAAACATCTGTTTATTCAAAATATTTGGCTGTTTTGATATTTGATATTACTTTTCTTTAATATATGACAAATCATTAAATGTTTATATTACTGGGGCAGCAGGTTGTGTGCACAACTGTTGCCCTAGATATATTGACACTCCTTCAAAACAATTTTCTGTTCCAATTCACTTTACTTTTTTTTTCTTTTTTTACTTATCTCAAAAGTTCTGACTGCATGATATAATTATCGGGTCGTGTGTCTATTACAATTACACAATACCTCATTCTCGTACTTTAAAACAAACCTAAATTCAGAACTTTGCTGAAACTTAAATTTCTACCTAGATATTTGACATAAACCTACATCCAAACATGACTGTAGCTCAAACCTAAATTCTGAATATGAACACTTCAGCTTACACCTTACAGTCTTCACAAAACACCACTTTGGATCATTGCTACACCAAACACCCTTCATGAAACACCCTTTTGTATAATTTCTACACCAAGCACTCTTTCTGAAGCAGACTTTGGTATCATTCCTATACCGAACACCCATCACCCAACACCCTTCTCTATCATTTCACTTTTGAACTTCATATTCAAGTAATTCGTGGACTAACACTATGGCCCATATTCTGAAGTCAGGTTTAACTAAGACCATGGTCTAACTCTGTGTTAAAATTATGGGAAGCCAAAAGTGTCAAAATTTTTATTAAGTTGTATGTTTTTTATGTTTACTGTGCTCTTTCCTGATTCATCAATGGTGAAGACAATCATCTATTTATACTTCCTAGACAATTATGAATGATTTGAGAGCCAAATGAGCTGAATTATGATATCTCTACTATTAGAGATTTAACAATTGGCTATCCATACTTAAACCACAACTTTAAACCTGAGTTTAAGTTAAACCCGACTTCAGAATACGGGCCTATGACTTTTACATGAAGTCTGAACAGACCCACAGACTTACCTGTATGACCTGGTGGACATGCCTGCACATCAATGGTACCTGCTGGAGCATGTTCCCACTGGACACCTCTCACAACTATTGGCATGCAGAACTCAGGTTTTCTGGTGGTTTGAACAACTGCCATTGAAGGAAACATATAAAATAAATTAGAAATCATTAAATATTTTGTTAAATGAAAGATCTAGACTCTAGATATAAAGCTTGGGTTAAGATTAAGAAACAACTTCTAACATATTGACCCTTTGACTAATCAATTCTGTAACTCCCATAGACTTTGTACCCCCAACAATCTGATTCCAGTATGGATGGGTTAACCTCTTGACTACTAAATTCTCTAACTCCAATATATTTTGTCTGTGAATAGCTCTTGTATCTCTTTGCAAAGGCTCCTTCTCATCGCTTTCCTCGTTGGAATATTCCCTATCAAACTGTCATTAATTTATTGAAGACAAAAAAGCTATTGTTAGTGTAATTGAAAGGTATTTTCTACTGAAGAAAATATTTGTTCACACTATTGTTTCATGATGTGATATGTGTTCACTCATTAGATATTCATCTATTGGCATGTTTTTCCTATTTTACTCTGCTACAGATCCATATGAATTCACCAAGGACAGCGGGAGCAGTGAGCAAAAGATCACCATCCATTGGGCATCACCTGACATATCTTGCAAGGGTGCCAATGTGATGGAAATAACAAGAACAATACCCAAAGTGCGGGACATCGCCGCACCAAATTCTGCGTCGTCGACCACCAGTGAGCAAAAGATCACAATAACAATTCAATCACACTCTTTTTTAACAGCTTCCCTAAACAAATTTTCTTATTTGTTCTATTATTAGGACAGATTCAATCCTTTTTGCCATTTTCTTGCCTTCTGAATTATACTGCCTCCAGACTAGATTTCAATAGCAGTTTGATCTGTTCTAGAATAGTAAGTGACCCTTGCTTCAACTCAAAAAGTTTAGATAATTTCATCATGAAAACTATTGTGTGAGCAAGAATTTTTGAAATACATTCTAAATATTGAATAATATTTCTAACAACCACTTCCCTGCAAATCATGAAACAATGGAGTTTTACAAATACAAATTACAATAAAAGTTCTAAACGTTCATCAGGGGCCGCGGAACACGGGGGGCTGCAGCCCCCCACTTTTTTCACACCCGTACAAAAACGTAAAACAGACCGTCTGATTGTGAGTTTTGGCACGGTCAGCACCCCCCCCCTCCTTTCAAAACAGTTCCGCTGCCCCTGTTCAAGGTATTGGACTAATAGTGTTCCTCGTTAGTCTTTGAAAGGCGATGGGGTACCAAATCTTATCTCATACTTTCAGACAGAAATTAAATTGTGACATTTGTTATTGACGTTTCCCTTACCCATTTTAGTGTATAAAGTGTAATACTGAACAGAGGTCCCACTAATTAAGAAAGATACTTTCCAGATTAAAAAAGTTGACACCCCCCCTCCAATTTATTTTCATTATTACACTGGGAAGCATGATCATTTGGTTTTGAGTGCACATGTTGAAAGTGAAATATTCTTTCAGACAACATTAAAGAAAATCTAATCATAAGCTTTCAGTTTCATATTTGCAATCTCAATACATATCATGTACCTCGGCACTGTCATATTAAAGTAAATGCCCTCAAACAATGAAGTGCTGTAGGATCATGATAGTTTCAACTTATTAATCCTTGTAACTGTTCTAAACCTACACCTTTCATCAGCCGGTTGTGTATGTCGATTGCTTTCATATTGTTTAGTATATTAGGCCTGTCTATTCACTATTGTCTCTCTTTTAAAGAATGAAACCCTTGAAACCAGTCGTGTTCAAGTACAAGAGATAATTAAAAAAACATGTAAATGAGAGTTTGAGGAAGATTGAATGGATAATAATAACAAGGTTATGAGCGTTTGAATATAGAGCTAACTTTCTTATTGTTAGTCCACTTTTACTCAAAGATTTGTTGATTCTTTGATTTTTCTATTCCCACACAAGTCAACTTGTTCCAAAGACTTCATTAGGGGGTGCTGCAGCAGCCCGAGTTTGCTCAATCTCAAGATTTTAGCCCGATAAGCCCTCTTCGCGGTTAATCTCGAGATTCAAGAAACCCTGTCTCCACCATCGCAAGAAGAGCGATTCCTGCTCGAGAGAGGCATCGATGCATCATGGTCTGACGCTGTGAATAAATAATCCGGAGTGCGTCTGCACCTGCAAATTAGCGGGATAATTCATAAAATAGCGCGCTATTTTGCAAATAATCCGAAGTTGACTCGGGATTGCAATCTCAAGATTAATCCTGCAAACTAGCGCGATAATAGCGTTTCCATTACAAATAATCTTGAGATTGTTCATATCGGGATAATTTGCCAGATCAGAAATGGCGCGCTAATTTGAAAACTCAGGCTGGTGCAGACGGCCCTATTCACTTTTAATCCATGCTGTATTAGCAGTTCTATCACAATCCGTCGATGCACAAAATTGTTACGAGTACTATACACACACCTGTTGTTGATGGTGTTGTTGTTGCTGTTGTAGGCGGCCTACGGATTGTTGTTGTTGCTGCTTTGGTTGTCACAGGTGGCAGCATGGTGGTAGTACCATCTGGTAAGAGCGTGGTAGCATCGTTAGGCAACTGAGTAATGATGATCGGTTGCTTTGTCCTCTCGCGGGGTTGTGGGGTGGGTGATTTTGTGGTGACTGTTGTAGTCTCTCTTGCAGGGGTGGTGGGTGGTGCTATTGTCGTTGCTAATTTGGTGAAGGAAAAGAAACAAATAATATAAGTATGTATGCGTACTACTAGTTAGGCACAAACACTTAATTAAATTTGTATTTTTTATATTACATCAAAATTATGATGACTATTTTTTCTTCCATCCCTCAACAAATTCACAAAAGTAAACACAATACTATAAACACACATTATATTTTGATGCTCAAAACAGGTAGGCCTACATGTACATGTAAGTACCAATATTGCATATGAACAAAATAATAAATTAAGTTTGTGACATAATCAATACGAAATATGTCAAATATCACATTGGTCGATCTTAATTCAATTAACAAAAAATATAATCTATTAGAAAGAAACAAATGGTCAATTCTAACAAAACAAAAGTTTGGGATTTATTTTGCTCTAGGTAGTTACAAAAACAGTTAAGTTATTCAAATTTGTGTTAGATGACAGAAGGAACAAAATAAAATTTAAAATCATTTAAAGGTGTTAAGGTAGAAAGAATTAAAGTCAAAACCAAAATCACTCTACAACATAGACACAGATACATCGTACTCTAAATATCTGTCAAATATAAATTTCTTAGTGACGTCTGACTTTAAAAAATGCCACATTACAAGTTTTCAGCATAATTTTATTATCATTATCTAATTCTTGTTCATTTTAGACAAGGTCCATATTTAATCTACATCTTTGAAGAGATATTCGACACCTATATTCTACATGTATGCATATAATATAATAGTTTAAATTTATAAATAAATATCTCTATCTGCTCTGCGACATGTTACTCACCAAATGATTTTTTGATCACGACAAAGAGGTGATAAATTTGAGAGAAAATAGAAGAGAGAGGTCATGTTCATCATTCAAAATTATCTTCTGTTGTTCTTTAATATGAAACCTACTATTGTCAATAGACCCCTCACCATAAATGAAGTACATAATGTCTGTATGTTGAGAATATACTACGAAATACATACTACACTATACATATTAAAAATCCATTGGATATAGTGTACCACTAAAACAATAGGGAGATTATGATTTAGCTTGTGCCTCCTTGTGATTTGAAATACAGTATTAATATTTTATTTCCATTTCAATAACAGCTTCAAAGAATTGTTGGCTTCGGTGCTTTTTACAGCACTTGCTCTGCTCATAGATATCCACATGGGACTAAAATAGTAGTCAAGCTATTTTTAAATGTCCATATTTTTCAATTCATTACCAGTATTACACAAAATGTTCAAAGATTAATAGTTAGTTCTTACCTAAAATATATAGTACACCCCCATAGTATTCTAAAAATATCATGTTCTCATATTATTTAAGTACAACCACCAATAGCATGCTGATAATAAAAAAACTATACACCAGAAACTTCCAATACCAAACACTAATGTCTACTTCATGCATATACTCCACGCACTAAACATGCATAATAACAATAAAACTACTTCTATATGCAAAAACTGAACAAGACCACCCAATAAAACATGCATATAGAAAATAGACATTATAGAGAATAAACATATTGATGATGGACTGCATCTTACAAAGAGTTTGTGATTGATCCAATCAATAATAACTATGGAGAGCCAGCAAAAACATCAAGAATATTCCGTTTTTTATATAGCAACTAATACATCGGAACGACGTCTCTAAGCACTTTACAGGTATACATGTTTCCATCCAAAGTATTTTAATATGACAAACTGTGAGTGTGCATCATTATTCTGACCAATGCTCCTTCCAAATTGAATAATTCTGACATTGATCGCTTTCCATATTTTTCATTTGGATCAGTCAAAAGACTTTGTAAGACAGAGCCCACGAAGATCCCTGTAATAATAATAATAGGCCTATAGGAATTAGACAACATTATTCAGTAATAAATGGGGTTTTAGAATCCTACAACTACGATATGCATGAAATCATGCTTTAGAATAGATACTATATATTTTGCTACATGAGAACTCATTAGTCATAACAATTATTAGCAGAGTTAAAACATATATGTGAAACACAATAGATGTTATTAAAAACAAATCAGAGAATATTACATATTGATACAAATCAGGGTTCCATAACACAAAGGTTTGCAATTAATCACTTAACAGCAATAGCCAATCAAGATAAGTGTAACATGCACATTTTATTCATAACACTGACCAAGAACCAATCACAATTGTTCTTTCATATTATCAATCTGTTACAGACCTCTATGTTATGGGAGCCCAGATAACAATCATTAATACAAAATAAGACTGATAAATTACAATTATTTTTTCAGACATTTTAATACATTGATTCAGAAGGCATCAGTTGTTACTTCTAAAAGTCTTTGTAAATAAAAACTCAAATCATGTTTTTAATTCCTTTCTTTTGGATGAGGGTTGTTATTCTTTACATCAAATGTTTATCAAACAAACATTATTTTGTTTTAGTGGATAACAATTGAGTTTTTTCACAAGATAAACACTAAATTCATGAGAGAGTTTCATTATCATTTTTTATTCAAGTGAAACACTTTCTAAATATCACTCAGGGGGAAAGAAGGTACAAGTAGACAAAAAACCAACACAAAACAGATACGCAAGTAAGATATTTCAGGTGGGTGTTTCATAAAGCTGTTCGTAAGTAAAGAGCTACTTTACGATCGACTGGTGAACCTTTCTTACGCGCTAAATAATCACCAATGAACATTAATGGTAAATATAATTTACAAGACAGGATCACCAGTTGTTCGTAAAGTCTCCCCAATCTTACAAGCAGCTCTATGAAACACCTAAATACACATTTATATTTGGGGATATTGCAGTCAAGAAATTTCGTTAAACAAAGTTTTCTTTGGAAATATGATAAGGGTCCAGTTACACAAAATAGCGAGTCATCATACAGTATATAATGATCAATGTATTCAATCATGATAATGAGCTCAACAATCAATCTTTAACGTTTGTGATAAGGGACCCTGATTTCAAATCTTGTTACTATCATTTTTTTCTAAAGCATTCAGCAATATCCTTTCCCCTTCAAAATACTGCAAAAGAAAACAATTTTCAAAAATCAATAACTACTCAAACACAGGGACGTGGAAAGACAAAACATGAACCCGCGGGTGATACTTACGAACTTTTAAACAGGCAAACAAAACCTCGAGATATTTTTGAGTGCCGGGTGGGCAATCGTTGTCAAAAACCGCATCCGTAGTCTGAATTGAACAAGAGGACTTGTCGTCGCAGCTGGTCGGAGTGGTAAAATTAAAGTTTGTTAGGGAACAAAAAGAGACATGCAAATTAAGAAAGCATTCCATTGGGTCTAACAATATACAGCATTTCTACAACTGGTGGTGATTTACTATTTTTTACACTTTTTTGAAATAGATATAGAATTTTCTTTCTACGCACCTATAAGCTAACAGTATGTGAGTTAATTAATTTTGAGCTAAACACACCGGTAAATGACAAATTTGTGTTAACATTTCATAATGGTTTTCTAAGCTGATGTGTATATGCTGTCTCGATGTTGGTAAATAAAACAAAACATATTGGAACTAAACTAGTCTCGAGACCACAGACCTTGAAGGGACAAAGTATTATAGCAAGGGCTGTGAAATGAGACTATGGAAGTACTCTGAAGTAATGGCCATCATCAACTGCAACAGTGGGCAAGGCATGGTGCTTTATGCTGTGCATTCAAATATCAGATTTTGTTTCTACTAATAAGATGTGAAACTTACTGAATACCTGTATTAAGGGTGAATCGTAAGTATTTTTGGCCATGTCCTACTCTTTGGAAGAAAATTATTTATTTGTGTTTGTTGAAATCATGATTGTTTGTTTGTTTTTGTTTCGGATATATTCTTAATTAATGTAAATACAAAAGAGGCCCTGAGACATGAAGGAATGAAGAAAGTCTTGACAGACTATTTAAAACAACACTTTTTCAATCTGATTTTTATATGTATAACACTAAATGTTCACGCAAACTTGTTCATGTATTCATGTAGTAATTAATTCGGGCTAATTTTGATATGAAAATAAAAATGAATAGGATAAAATAAGAGGATGATAAGAGGAGAGAAAAGAAGAGAGAGAGAAGAAGAGAAAGAATAGGAGAGAGAAAGAGAAAATTCACGATGGTGTATTATTGTGTTGCCTTGTAACTGAACGATGTGGTATTCTTGTTGAATTCTTGTCATCTTCACCATCCTCAACAGAAGAATGATTGGACAGAGATAAAATCCTAATAAGGAGTCAAGATATTAGTCGTTAGTAATGACATGCATAGACATTCGTAAGAGGCTGGTGAATTAGTGGGGTTATGATAGAAAGTGACGATGCCGTAATCAAGTTAGTTACACTCAGCTCAGCCAGAATTTGTGCAGCTGTCGCTCGATGTTCAAACGACAGCGTGGCATGCAATCTAAAGACCGACTGGCCGAAACGATCCTCGTGTTCTTCATGCAGTCAGTGGGCAAGAGGCGGCATTCCGCTTCCCCATGCAGTTTGGATTTAGTAACATTCAGTTTTTTTTTTGAGGCGTTTCATTCCGGTTTTGTTCGTTACTCACTGGGTAATCGGCAACGTAGTTTGACTTCAAGGAATTTAGCGGGCTCTTCCGGACAAGGGTCGCCGAATAATTGCATTGTGGCGTGGATTGTGCAGGTACCACGGTTGTTACAACTGAAGAGACAGGGGTGGGTGGGGCAACCAGTCAGGGGGTAGGATAGGAGGGGGGCGGGGCAGAAAGAAGGCGTGGCCAGTCGAGAGGTGAAAAGGGAAAATCATCAGTTAAGTTAGGAAGAGATTCCAGAGAGATGGAAGAGTGCATTCAATTTTAAAGGGTTTTATTATAAAAAGGTCAAGTCCTTTGAGGAAAAAAAGGGGAAAAGAATATTTCAAATTATACTATGAAATTTAAAGATCACAAGAAAAAGAGAAATTACAGATATTATTATACCAATGATAAGTCAGATCCCAAATCGAAACACTGTGAAATACAATTAAAGGAAAGTGAAATCAAATATCAGAACATGATTTCTCATTTTGGGAAATTAAGTTAACCTCGGAGGAACTATTTCATTCCTCCAAAAAGTGTAAGAGTTGTGAAATGTGAATATAATAGGAAAGGGTGAACACCAAAGTTCAGCCCTTGATGTTCTCTCGTGAAGTGTATGATATTTCTTAATATCAAAGTTATGTTTGAATGTGCTAAACAACTAAATCATTGTTAATGTATAATATTGTCCATGTGGTCCCCACTGCCTAAATGTTTTCACTTCTATCCTAACAACAATACTATCCACTGAGCATGCAAGGTATAGTAAGCCACAAATAAAATGTCAACAAACTATCAAGGTTTTCTCAACCCGCTCCCCCCCCCCCCTCCACTGAAAGATGGCTTGCAAACAGACTGCATCATACATCACAATACATAAATTATTGATTTCTCTTTAGTTCTGGGGGCATCATGGTCTGATGGTCTGACCCTCGGTCTTTCAAACAGAGTGTCTTGTGTTTGAATCCCTGGGCCAGCCATGGCATGTTTTCCTTCAGCAAGAAAATTATCCACATTACGTTGCACCTGACACAGGTGAGGTGAATGGTTACCCATGGATTAACTCACTGGCGGATCCAGGGGGTAGCACAGCCGGCTCGTGCCCCCCCCCCCCTTTGAGAAGCAACATTAAAATTTGTAATGTAAAAATGCCATTAAGAGGTGTGCCCCCTCTTTTGAAAGTGAAGACCTTATTTTTGGGGCTAAAACCTCCCTTTTTTTCTTGTCAAATTTTTCCTCCAAAAGAATGTGCCGCCCCCTTTAAGAAAATCCTGGATCCGCCCCTGGATTAACTCCTTAAATGCAACAAGTGCTGGAAACAACAGAAGGAGCTAGAGTTGGGGGTAATTTTAAAGCATCTTCAAATAGGAAATTAGAAAAACAGCCCTTTATAAATAATTATTTATTACAATTACTAAATAATAAATTTAAGGGGGGATCAGCCCTGTTTTCTTTGTACACTATATTTTTCTCTTGTAACATTTTCTTCATTTATGCCTATTTCAAATTTCTAAAAACAAATATGATTCTTCCCTTTTCACAGCAAAAGAAGAATTAGATCTATTCATTATGGGGCAAAGAACTTTGAGGAAGGATTCCTGTTAATAGAGAGAAGGCAATAAAGGGATAATTTATTTTGAGTTGACAGGGAAAGCGTGCTCATTCCATTGAGTAAGTCTCAGGCAATTGTAAGTTATTAAAAATACACCAAAGAGGATCTAAAAATTAGTACTCCTAATATTATGACAAAGTAAATTACAATGGAACTTTTCCTTATAGCTTTCAAGTAATTTATTATGCTTTAACGTGTAATCAATATAATGTGATATGATTACTTTTTATGAGAGAAGCAAAAGATATATTCATTTAATCATTGAATAAAGAGGTAAAATTATATTTAATTACATAACTTTTTCCTGATGAAATGTTGGTTTCAAACAATGTTTTCATTGTATAGACATCACATCCTTGCAACCTGTTAGTATTAAAATGAGTTTCCTTTACAGTTTTGTTTATGAGGCAGTTGGTCTTCTTGTTTTAAATTCAGCACCATTACAATGTGAGAAACTTTTGAAAAGTCAGTTATTAATGACGACTAGATATGGTATTTTTATTTTCCCAATATCATATTTCTTCCAATTTCCTTTCCCACTAAATTATAATAAAGAAAAAAGCCTTTACTCATTGGAAGGTCAATGCCATACTTGATGTGAGCAATATATTGGCACCCCATATCTAATTAATATGCCTATTAAGACCCCTGCTTTAATTACACCGGCTAATTAGCTCAACTGCAACTTAGGACTCAAAGAGTTCAAGGTTACATAGTTAGATGCAAACAGTATCCTTTTTATTTACAAGCCACACATGGACTGTTGAAATGTGAAAGCATATATATATATATATATATATATATATATACATATACCTGGGAATGTTTCACAAAGATTTAAATATGATTTTAAGTCGCACTTAAAGGCCGACACGTACATGACATGCAACGGGCAATCTTATCGATCAATACGCAGTAGTGCGCGTTCTCTTGGCATGATCTGACTAATGCGCTAATGCTTTTTATACTGCATACAACTAGGCATTTAAGTAAGACTCAAAGTCATGCTTAAATCTTTGTGAAACACCCCCCTGAAGTGGTATTTTAATGTTTTGGTTTACTAAAGAACTGATCAGGTAATATTTTAACTTTGACCAAAAAATTTTGAACTTTAAATGGCAACGATCAATTTATACTGTATTTTTCTAGAGCGATTGAACATTTCTATTTAATAATTTTTTAATTGTTCAAACTTTGTTAATCATAAGAATATAAAACAAGTGTGAAATATAAAGGTTTTAAAGTCTTGCAATCTTTTAATTGATATTTGATACAAAAGAAACCTTCACAACATATTCCATAAAAAATTATTAGATTTAAATGTCTATGATCTAAAGATAATTCAACTGTATTCTGGTATTCCTTGTTGTGCAAAATATTAGCAACTCTGGTAAAATCTACAATGTATTTCAAGTCTACATGTAATACAAACAATCCACTGTGTAAGTCTCTAATTGTGTTTTTTTTCTTTTTACTTCTAACTTTCTTCTAATAATCTTCTGATAAGCTCTTTGTGAAATCTAACTAAAACACAGCTGTAGTGACAAATAAAACACATCAAATAATATTTATCTATTTGCAAGAAAAATAAGGACATAGGTCAGTCCAGAAGCAGATCAAGAATTAACTGGGGGGTGGAGGGGGGCATTTTCTGACTGAGCAAAAAATTACTCCAAAATGGGCATCTACCCATCCCCCCCCCCCCCCCCGGATCTGCACCTGGATCTAACAAAGGTTACTTACAAGTTCAAACATTAAATGCAACCCCAATCTCTGTATCTTATGTAATTGACTCCTTGATTGATGTCATCCTTTCAGGTGAGAAAATATTCATTTATAAGGGCTATTTTTTCTTCACATTGAGGTTTCTTTAATTTTAATGGCTACTTTTTGGTGCAATGAATGAGCAAATGCACATATCAATATTCTGCCATATGTAGAAATTGATTTTAAAAAAAATATTCCTGAAAATTTTTTATGGCAGATCTTGGGGTGACTCTTGAAAAGGCAGTAGCCCCAAAGCATGTAATGTTTGGAATTAAAGGGCCATTTACGCTGCCATGAGGGCGAAATCACCTATACTTTTCAGTAAGAATGTTTGTTGGTTCATGTCATTTACTTTTTTGTTTTATTGATCTTTTATTCATCATCCATTCAATGTAAGCTTATCTTATATATTTTGGCTCCAAGAATTATCTTATCTAATCTTTAAGATATGACATGCATGTCAAGATAAATCGGTTTTAACATTTAGGCCTGCCTATATGAATTTCCACATCCTATTAGATTTGGTAAAATATCTTAAATAGCACTGTCTATTATAAACAAACATCTTATCATTGGTTGCTCTTTGGAGTCTACCAAAATGGAACCAGGATTAAGGGATAAATCCGATAAAGTATTTATTAGTCACTCACTGTAACAAATATTTTCTACCAATAGCATCCTGAAGCCCCTCTAAGTGGGACCAAAGGTGATGATAATAATAACAACGGCAATTGCTGATAAAACTCCTTGAATTTTGTACTGATCAAATGGTATATTACAATATGGATATCATGTTTGCATTTTCTGTGTTATTTTCTTATTAGAATGGAAAAGACATGCGGATTTCTCTCAAATTGTTGAAATAGTTTAATTTCAAACATCAACTGAATAAGTGTCTGCAACTTTGCATCAGAATGTGTATGTATCCTTGTCCTTATATATTCATATCCATAGGCAACGATTTCGTAAGATTTTTGGTCCATTGGGGGGGGGGGGGGCTAGACGAACCTCTCCCATTGGCTCTTGTTCATAATTAAAAAATCGGGGGGGGGGCATATCCCACCACCCCCCCCCCCCCCCTTTGGATCGCCACCAATGTTTGTATTATCTTAATTCACAGAAATTCACAATCTCTTCTGTTTAAATAAGTTAATACTAATGAGACTCTTTATTAAGTGTTAATCAGATCACCAACATGCAAATTGCCTGATTGTCTATGGATAGATGGAGTGACAAAGATAAAGAAAATACTTGAAACATAATTAATCTTGGCAAGAATATCTTAGGAGCTGGTAGAGATAAGGCCAGATTTCAGACCAGCACCAGATGAGTCATGTCTTGATGAATGTGTTTTAATGTAAACATGTTAATATGTGTAAAATGGACCTTGTACCTGGTTCTGTTTACATCCCATCATGTGTATGCATTTCTGTTCTTCTGTCTGATGACTCTTTAAAATTTTCCCATTATGAATTGTCCCAATTTCTTTGGCCATTACAATGGATCGGTCTTAGGCAAGGAGTTCCAAGTTCGATAATCTTTTTTCTCCCAACATCTTTGTAGATGTGACAAAGACCGTTGTCGAATAAGTCAAAGCCAAACCAAGCAGAATGTGGTCTCACAGGACAGCCACAGATTCATGCATGGTCATTACGATTTCTTTCATGGTTTTGTTGAAATTATCTTTCAACAAGTCGATTACTTGATTAATCTCAGCTACAAATCCTGATCTCTCTCAAGATTTATGCTCTAAATTCCAAGAGTTTAAAATTTATCCAAATGAGAAGTGACCAGCTGAAAATTGGATTTGGACTTAAAACTTGTTGATTTAAATATAAAGCTAAAGATTTGAGTTTATATATTCTGAGATTAGTGTAGTCAATAAGTTTAAAAATAAATCCAATATTTGGCTGCTCACTATTCACAGCCAACCAGGATTTATTTCAAATCCTTGAAATTTAGAGAGTATCTGTGCAACTATGAAAAAGCAGGGGGCAGTTTCATGAAAGCGTGATCTCACTGCCATCTTTATGGAAAGCAAAGCTGGACAGTGGGTTGATTGGACAAAATGTAGACACGTGGAATGGTAAAGCTTAGTCTTTTAACAGATGATTATTGTCCATCTTGGATTTCCACATAGATGGCATCAAAGCTGGGGGCTGTTTCATAAAACTTGTTACCATAACAAATTCACTGAATTCATTCAATTTGATTGGCTGAGAGCAAACTTGTTATAGAAACTGTGCAAAGACAATTCTTTATGAAACGGGTCCCTGGAGTTAAAACGCTTTCATGAAAACAGGCCCAGGAATTCCCCCAAGAATTTTGTCATGATCATATATTCTATGGTTGACAATGATGATGAGATGAGTCATATATATATTCAATGATATTTTGTAAAGAAATTATGAAAAGGAAAGAATAATGAACAAAAAATACAACTGACCTGTGTATTAGTGAACACATCTTTAACAAAAATTATTCAATAGTTTGCCAGAGGTTTTTCAGGCATAGCAACAATAAGTATGCAAAATGGAATCCAAGTGCAAAATGTATATTGATACCAGGTAAATTTACTTTGATACTAGTAATACTAGTCCTCAGAAAAAGAGCACTAATACATTTGAATAACCTAGCAAATTAAAATAACGTTTTAGCAGTGAATGATGACTTTTGAAACCAACTGCCACAATCAGCTTCAAATGGAATGGAAGTATGAAAGTAATATTATGATATTTTTAAACTGAAATATGAAATAGGAATATGACAATATGAGTGAATTGGCAAGGTGCAAAATAGACGTTTAAAAAGAAAACTTCACTTGTTACCTACCTATTGGCAACGATTTCTTTGGCGTTGTCTGAAAAACACTCCGAGGTTATCACAGGCCCACTCGTACACGTTACATTGTCCGTACGCCCAAAGTTTGCCGATTCAATATAAATAACGAATCCAACGGGGCAGCGTAAATCCATTGTTTTGCTCTCGCATACACTGGTGTAGAAGAGGTTTTCCATACCTGACTGACGTCTTCTCCGTAAACCTGGTACGCTAGCTGCAATTACAAAAATTGAAACGAAAAGAGAAGTGATGAAAGGTAGGTTTTAAAAAACATATTCTAATCAGAATAATCAAAAACAGTTACTGAATTCCGAGTGTTAATTGCAAAGTCACCAGTTTTGTGTGATATGTAAAATAGAAAATTTCACATAAATTGGGAGAACCAACAAAACATGATTTTGGGGCGAAAAAGGTATCAATTACAATTATACAGCTATATCATATTAATGAACGGAATAAGAAAATACATGTAGTGCACTAGCAGAAAATATAAAATATTAAAATGACTTGAGGAAAATGCTGAAGTAAGGGCGATAAATGAACAAGAAAAGTTCTAGTAGGATAAAAAGCAATACAGGTACAGGTATGTCCCCTTCTTATCCTTTGGTTCTCTAATTAATCCTGACAAGAGGGTTGAGATGACTAGTAATCTTACAGCGGTACATTATCCATCCAGACGAACCATTCACACTACAAACTTGTATTCAAGGTAGTATGATCCCGGGGGGGGCACTCGACCAAAAAAGTGGTAGGGGTGTGCCGCGGGCGAGGCAAAAAACGGGGGCCTTGGAGCGGGCTTATTGTAAAAAGGAGGGTCCTCGGAACGGGCTTCGGAACTACAAATGTTTGTGAAACGGGGGTCCTCGGAACGGATCTCCGTATCTCTGTGAGTGCGTATGCATCCCTATGGAACGGGCAATCGTGCATGACGCAGCTATAGCGCGGCCTCCGCCGGGTGCGCTCGCGCTTAGGCGATGGTCGAAAAGCGCTCTACGGCCGCTTTTCACCAAAATTGTAGCAAATCAACGCGACCGGAACGGCGTAACGAAATATATGCGAAGCTTTGGAGCGGATTTCTTTCTTCTTTTTTCTCGATAAGAAGGAAATGCTATGCCTTGGAGCGGCTTTCTTTGTTCTTTTTCTCAATAAGACAAAAATGCTATGCCTTGGAACGGAAATTTGAGTGTAAAAATGGGGGTCCCCTCCGCGGCACATACCCACTATGCATTATATACTGAGTGCCCCCCCCGGGAGTATGATCTTATGGCAAATGAATATCAGTATTCCCAGGAATAATTCCTGGAAGGACTCAAGGCTGTGCCCCTCTTCCCCTAGAATTGTTTTTGTAGTATGTGACTATGTGCAAAGAAAATTGATTGTGAACTTTCGCATGTTTTCTATTGCTCTGAAATGAAGGCAGTGCTGCACCAGCCCGAGTTCGCTCAATCTCGAGATTTTAGCCTGATCGGCCCTCTTCGCGATTAATCTTGAGATTCAAGAAACCCCGTCACCACCAGCGCAAGAAGAGCAATTCCTGCTCGAGCAAGGCATCGATGCATTACGGTCTGGCGCCGTGAATAAATAATCCCGAGTGCGTCTGCACCTGCAAATTAGCGGGATAATTCGTAAAATAGCACGCTATTTTGCAAATAATCCCAAGTTGACTTGTGATCGCAATCTCAAGATTAATCCAGTGAACTAGCACGATAATTGTGTCTCCATTATAAATAATCTCGAGATTGTTCAGATCGGGATAATTTGCTGGATCAGAAATAGCGCGCTCATTTGAAAACTTGGGCTGGTGCAGACGGCCCGTATGTTGGATTTTGGAGGTCTGAATGAAGCAAAGGGGCATGATGATGATTCAGTCATTATGAGCAAGAGATGAAATTTTACAATGAACTTATTATTTCCTGAATCATTCCACATTCTTGTATTACAGCAGGTTCACACACATTACAGAGGAAAAGTGCAATTTGGACATTGTATTTTGAATCACGATTCAACCTTTTTTGGAAGAGGGGAGGGAATGAGAGCAATCTAAAATCGTTCAAAAGTTTTCAATCCATGTCCTGAGGCTTATAAGTAATAGAAGTAACAAGGCATTTCAATGATTTTCAAGATTTTCTCAAATTTTCATTTTGTGCGAGAAACAACTTTGCAATGACATAAAGCTTTTTAACTACCTACCCTTGATAAATATGCACAAGATCAACAAGTGAGCCGATGTACTTTCAAATGTAACATTGGGTAACCATGGAATTTCTGTGTCTACAATGTTTACACAATCATCTGTTTGCTCATATTATGAGCTTTGAACTTCATACAGCTTCTCCAAATGAACTCTATATTACAAGCCTACAGCAATTAGGTAGGTTACAAGCCTTTTAACATATACTTCAAGGTATACGTCTGCAGACTGAATTACCTCAGTGACACATGCCCGAGCCGTTTTACAAAGTGTTTGATCTTCTGTCTGATCGATTAAACAGCATGCTATAGAAGTCCTTCTCAATTACTTGACAATATGAGTTAACTAAGCCTATATTGTTTAAGCATTCTAAATTTGATCTAATTTTTGTCATCAACAGTCTCTGTACATGAATGAAAAATGAATCATAATATGTCAGCATTTGTATGTTCTTTGTCTTAGAAATTGAAGGGTTGCTAGGCTAGGGTAATATAAAAATAACAAATCCATTTAGCTTGTGTTTACATGATGGGTCCTGTGTGTCATAATTTATGTCTGGTTTGTTATTCAAAGTAGTTGCCTGTATTAGCACTGCATAAGAACAATATCAAATTTACAAATGATTGTATACCAACTAAATCTTCTTGATCAGACATAAAAAATCAAGCCATCTCCTTGCTGGGAATAAATTTAATTCTAAAATTCAATTTCAACAGTGACTTATCAACATATTATGATTTAACGCAATATCAGCATGAAAGCACTTTTCACAAGGTTCTGTACAGTTCTGTACTGTTAAAAACCTACTACAAATAAAATTGTACAGCTGATAATTATGATGCAATAGTCAGGGACAATATTCAATACCTTCATTTCTAATTAAGTATTCAACTTAGGATAGACTTATATATATAACCAGTATTCAACTAAGGATAGACTTATATATATGACCAGTATTCAACTAAGGATAGCCTTAGTTATATAACCTCCCATCAGTCCCGTGTTCCAATAAATTGATACTTTCATATAACACTCCCAAGTCCCAACAGGTGTCTACCAGTAACAAGTAGGCCTATTAATCAAATATTTATAAGTGATCTCTCTCATGGTTATATTTTACATGTAATTTGCTGGACACTCAACGGTCAAAGTACCCTCTATCCAATGCCACTGATGAAGAACTCTTAACAACCTCTTATAATACAATGACCAAGAATGGAATATAATACTTAATATTACCTATCAATGACATCACATATATCTATAAAAAATCTATCAAAAATTAAAAAGTAAACAAAGAACAAGGTTTCATGGAGTAAAATATAATTTGCTGGACACTCAAAAGTCAAAGTACCCTTCTAACTATAGATGAAGAACCCTGAAAACATGAAGTGACTAAAAATGGAATACAACATGTCAATGACATATTTTTCTAAAATATAAAAATAAACAAAGAACATGGTTTCATGGAGTAAAATTATATAATTTGCTGGACACACAGCAGTCAAAGTACCCTTCTACCAAATATCATAGATGAAGAACCCTGAAACCTCTTGAAATACAGTGACTAAAAATGGAATACAATACGTCAATATGTCAATGACATATCTATCTAAAAAATTATAAATAAACAAAGAACGTGCTCTCATACTGTCAGTTAATTTTCTTAAATCCAAGGTGGATGAACTTTCCCTGAACCTTACGGCTCGGCGCCGATTCCCAGCCATACAGTCGACTCTTTTCAATCTTTTCCTCATTAATACGTAATGAACTGGTACGGGGTATTATGAACGGCGAACATGGAGTGCCATGGAGCTAATTGTGTAGTAGTATACAAACAGCATGCCCCAACGGCCATGAATATCATAAAGACTTTATTATCTTTCTATTCTTTTTTTCATAGTCAAGTTCATTCCGGGTGCACGTTGACAATTAAAATCTGAAGGTTGAAAAAAAGGAACAGCTTTAATTCTGCTTTTTAATGCTTGTTATAGGATTACTGCACTATTAACCATGGCATGATTTTCATATAAAGTCACGGACGTAATTCAATCCATCATACATCAATACGATGAACTTGTACTGGTACTTGAGCCATGCAACGAAATACAGGATTGATATCATCACCCGCTATGGCTCAAAGGAATGTATGTCAGTTGGACTTAAAATTTATAGTTCACTCATTTGATATCAATCAGTATATAAAAAAGGCCATGTATTATATTTAGATCAAAAATAGTTTGTATTAATATTATTGTGATTCAACAATAGGGCACAATGCTATAACCATAAAGAGTGGTAATGAATGTCCAAGTCGAGTGAACTTGCAAGAAAAGAGATTTGTGTTAGAAAACGAGTCATTACACCATATACTTTACATGTGCGCTCCGACTCATTCCTGAATATATTGTCTATCAAACTATTCATCATAACATATAGCCCTGTATATTCGGCCCTACTTGTTTTTTTATTTCATTTCTTTCTGCATCACCATGATTATTATGTCATCCGATGACTGACATAGAGGCCGTTCTCATTACGCTTTCTAAAACTAGTTTACTGGAAATCGATTCAGGAAACCAGTTTGGAAGATCGCTTTGCTAGCGTTCCCACATGATCACACGAAAGTGGTTTTCAAAATCACTTCATGTAAAGCGATCTTGTTGCTATAGAAACGCTCTCATTGTACTGGCACGTTTCGTACGAAATACGAAACCGCAGCGTAGGTTGTATCCTCACGCTAAAACCAGTTTAACCAGGCAAAGCGATCTTAAAAACTACATTACATCGCGAGGTGGTTTTCTTAACCGGTTTGGAAGATCGCTTCGACCGTTCTCACTACACGTTAAACTAGTTTCCACTAAACTAGTTTTAGGGAGGTAGTAAGAACGTTGTCATAGTGAACCAATGGCTAGAACAACTATACTGCCGTCCAATGACAAAACAAAGCAAATCTGATTTTGTTTATTTACTTTTTTCTTGATTTGGAATATTTTCTATATACTAAATAGGTTCATTATTGCAGACTGAAACAATCGCTAGAGGGTATTCATTTGTCTCGCAATCTACTATGGTCAACAAGGAAATTCGTGATCACTCTCACAAAAAGTGTTCACTAGCTTTCTAGGAAATTCGAAAGCGGCACTCGAAAGCTAGTGAACATTTTTTTTTAGAGTGATCACGAATTTCCTAGAAAGCTAGTGAACACTTTTTGCGATAGTGATCACGAATTTCCTTGTTGACCATAGTAGATTGCGAGACAAATGAATACCCTCTAGCGATTATTTTCTATATATGCGAAAGGGATTGGAGTCACACAGACCCAAATTGAAATACAGATGTTTCAAAAGCAAGTAACTCAATATAAACTTTCACATACATTTTCCTCATTTACTAAGAAACTCACTCCACCGAGTTGCTTCCTTTTGTCATTGGACGGCAGTTTAGGTCTACGGCTTGTCTTTTTGGTTCTACTCCTCGAGCGGATACTATCCTCTTGCAAAAATCTGCACCTTCTCAGACGAGATATTTCAAATATTTGCCCAACCATTGAAAATGCAGCAGAATGTATGATATATTTTTCCCACTAAGAAGCCATATAAATGAATAGCATTAAAAAAAACTTCAGTCAATGAATGCTGAAGCCTTACCAAAGTAAATATACCCGATGCTAGCTAACCACCGAAAATTCTACGGAGAAATCAGCCATGCAGACACTGTGAAAACTAACACATCATAATGCACTCCGAACAGGTGTAAATGTGGACACGAAGCGGTTTTATATCCGTTAAAAAAAAATCAATTGTAATATCAAAACAGTCTCACTCTGCATATCTCACACATGGGCATTTTCACGGTAACTGACATTACACGGCACAATGTTTTCACACCTTTCATTGTGTGTATCTCTAAAACAACAAATTATGGGAGTTTGCTTTTGAAAGAGTTAATAAAGTGAACCTTGCTGTATACTCTGATACTAAGTTTTCCTATGTAACCACATTTTTTTACGCATCAGCAAGCAAAAATGTGTCGGTAACTGACATTACGCAAAAGGACATGCAATTTCAGGGTGATCATTAAAATTGAAATATCTCATGTCCCTGAGTAGATAGAGTAATAATTTGAATATGTAAATATACCTCCGTTACTAGGTTAAGATGTGTCAAAATATTAAAAAATTCGTTTTTGTCTTTTGGGGACTATGATAATTTTTCCACAACCATGCTGGTAACTGACATTACGGTAACTGACATTACACTTATTTGCCATAGAGATAACACATGGAAGTCAAATGTGTGGAATCATTGCATTGTATCTTCTGTGCAGGGCTTCACATGAAAGTGAGCTTGATGTGGAAGTATACCCGAGTTTTTAGGAACATTTCAATGAAAAACTTTTTTCTTTTTCTTAATTCCTTTCTTTGATTTGAACATTTTTATCATTACTTGTCAGTAACTGACAATACACATTAACATTTTCCAGTGCTATATGATTTTCAAAGGCATAATTTTCTTGGTACTTATATGTAAGGCTTTTTAAAATCATAAAAGTTTCACAATACTTCACATTTTTAATTATCAAAAGATAAGAAATGTATGTTTTACTTACTCGGGGGGGGGGGGGGGGTGGGGTCATAGCAGCTACAGGTTTTCCTATAGTAATTTAATATTGCATTGACTGTACACATGGATTTTTGACTATACACCCATAATATATTCATCAGTTTTATATTGACTTTTTGAACCTTTTCCTTCTCCAACCTCCCCCTACCCTCAAAAAAGGCAAAAATAAATAAGGGTCTCCTCCCCTAGGCTACATGTACCCCTCCCCCGAATCTCATGCAGCCATGTAGTTTTATTGATTTCTATTCAAGTCAGTGCAAGCAATGCTTGTTCATATCTGTCGGATTTCAATTCTCTTCATAATTTGTTGTCTCACCTGCATAGCAGAGTGAGACTGTAGGCGCCGCTTTTCCGACGGCGGCGGCGATGGCGGCGGCAACGGCGTCAACACCAAATCTTAACCTGAGGTTAAGTTTTTGAAATGACAGCATAACTTAGAAAGTATATGGACCTAGTTCATGAAACTTGGCCATAAGGTTAATCAAGTATTACTGAACATCCTGCCTGAGTTTCATGTCACATGACCAAGGTCAAAGGTCATTTAGGGTCAATGAACTTAGACCATGTTGGGGGAATCAACATCAAAATCTTAACCTAAGGTTAAGTTTTTGAAATGTCATCATAACTTAGAAAATATATGGACCTAGTTCATGAAACTTATACATAAGGTTAATCAAGTATCACTGAATATCCTGCATGAGTTTCACATCACATGACCAAGGTCAAAGGTCATTTAGGGTCAATGAACTTTGGCCGAATTGGGGGGTATCTGTTGAATTACCATCATAACATTTGAAAGTTTATGGATCTGATTCATGAAACTTGGACATAATAGTAATCAAGTATTACTGAACATCCTGTGCAAGTTTCAGGTCATATGATCAAGGTCAAAGGTCATTTAGGGTCAATGAACTTTGGCCAAATTGGGGTATTTGTTGAATTACAGCCATAAATTTGAAAGTGTGTTGGTCTAGTTCATAGAACTTGGACATAATAGTAATCAAGTATCACTGAACATCCTGTGCGAGTTTCAGGTCACATGATCAAGATCAAAGGTCATGTAAGGTCAAAGAAATTTGGCCACGTTGGGTTTTTTTGTTGAATTGCCATCATATCTCTATAAGTGTATTGGTCTAGTTCATAAAACGTGGAAATAAGAGTAACCAAGTATCACTGAACATCTTGTGCGAGTTATAGTAGTTTTCAAAATCAGCACTGCTGCTATATTGAATCGCGTGATGCAGGTGAGACGGCCAGAGGCATTCCACTTGTTTAATCATTTTCTTTGCTAATTTCTTTTATGAGCTGTCAACAAAAAATAAACTCCAGCTTCTAAACTGAAACTGAACTATTTGTAAATTAGAAAAAACACCACAGTTTTAGTAGATCCATGCAACATTGATCAGAACTGTCAAATTTCACTTTTCATCTATACTTGTAAACCAAAAACAAAATTGTATCACACATCCACACTACTAACAGGTATAAAAACCAGGAATTTACTTTTAGCGAGGCAATGCTCAAAAGAATCCTAGAAACTAAAAAAGGGACCCTGGAAATCCCCTTCATCACAATGTTAAGCTTTAAAAATGTTGCAGATTTAGGCAATAGGTTGGGAAAAGTACCCCCTACCCCCCCCCCCCGAAAACCAAACAAAAAATTGTCTGATACAAACAATTAGGTACTTGGTAAGTGCATGTATAAAACAATTTCATAGTAATTTTTTTTTGCACGATGGGAATGCAACTTCCTTCATAATTTCATATAGTATTCCTTGTGAACTATACCTTTAAAAGTCAATAGCAAGCTCCTTCTGGTGTGACTTGACTTAAATAACAAGTATACAATATTTCTTCACCATAAAATTGACCACATATTTGCATTTCAATATTGGTAACCAACGTTTTATCATGGTAACTGACATTACATCTCGGTAACTGACATTACATTTTCCACTTGGTAACTGACATTACATATATTTAATGGTACCCTATGGCTTCATTGTTAATTGGTAATCTTTAATTTTGGTGTAGAAGGGAGGGGTGTTACCTAGAGAGGAAATCTACCAAGTTTCATATAATATATCCTCTTTTCCAGGAAATGAGAAAAAAAAGTTCATGTTTTCGGTAACTGACATTACATACCATATCACATACTTCATCAATGTTTTTTTATCAGATGAATGAATTACTGGTGTTTCTTTCTGTGGGATTTTAAAAAGTGTTATAATAGCAAGCTAAATCACAGGCGAAAACATCATGATCAAACCTGTCCTTTAAAAATCTGTCAAAACAAAATATGTATCAATATACTATTTTCAACACTAATTTGTATCCATACTTTGGCAGCCATTTTGAAATAAAAAATGGCTGCCAGAGTCGGAAAAAAATTTTGTCTCAGAAACTTCAGGTCTTGTTTTATTAAAAAACATAAAGCATTTTACATGAATATCAACTTGATTTTTTTGCCTCTGTGTCCATCTGTGGTGAAAATGCCCACATGCAGACGCGAAAAACCGCAATAAAAGGGTAAAATATTCATGGAGTCGTAATCATCATAATGAATTTCTGTTCACTCAGCTTGAGAATCTTGTTATTCATATTCCATTTCCTACAAAACCACAGATTTCATCAAGAAAATAGTGTGTGGTTATTTCTACCACAGATAAAACTAAAAATAAGAGGAGTCAGTTACGGTTTACTGGTATGGCAGCCAAAGGTTTGTTTTACATTCAATTAAAAGAGAAAAAATAGAGATATGTGTAGATGTTTAAATTTAGTCTTTAAAAGCAAAATCTGTTCAAAGGGTCAACTTGATGCAATAATGATATAAAGCCGGGTTGAGGATTGAATTTCATGAATGCATTCTATGGGTTGAAGTCAACTTCTGTTTCAGGTCAATTATCTTTGACAATTATTTGTATACTATTCAATAGTATTGAGTTGAGACATGATGATATCATATTTCACATGTTGGATAATACTTGGAAATTAAGTTTTGTTGGAACTGAATGCATTACCACTCAAAGATGCATCCTTTGTCTCTGTTTTCTATTCAATAGTACAAAATAGCAATATTTTCATATCATTTTTAAATCAATTTCTTAAACATTCAACATTCACAGAGTAGAGCTACACACTCTCTTAATACTTAAATTCTTAATTGTAATTAATCATGAGGTATTTTGAGGCTTGAACAAATTCTCATAAATCTATGGGTATTTTGATGATCGAGTCGGTTTGAAAGTACATAGGCTAGGAGAGTTACAATTTTTGCTGAAGGAATATAATGCCATGGTCGAGGGATTTGAACCCACAGCCCTCTGATTGAAAAACAAGTGTCAAAACCACGGCGCTCCCACATATTCGTATCAATTAAGAGACAGGTTGATTGCCTCTACAACACATGGTTAATTAGTAGAAGGGAAGCCATTAAGGAAGGTCTAATTTGAAGGGGAATCAGACCCCCTTATTATGTAACCCAGATCCCATCTAATTAATTAAATTTATGTGTAATTCCTTATCAAAAGGCGGTGCTGCACCATCCCGAGTTTGCTCAATCTCGAGATCTAAGCCCGATCGGCCCTCTTCGCGATTAATCTCGAGATTCAAGAAACCCCGTCTCCACCATCGCAAGAAGAGCGATTCCTGCTTGAGCGAAGCATCGATGCATTATGGTCTGACGCCGTGAATAAATAATCCCGAGTGCGTCTGCACCTACGAATTAGCGCGATAATTCGTAAAATAGCGCGCTATTTTGCAAATAATCCCAAGTTGACTTGGGATTGCAATATCGAGATTAATCCTACGAACTAGCACGATGATTGTGTCTCCATTGCAAATAATCTCAAGATTGTTCAGATCGGGATAATTTGCCAGATCAGAAATAGCGCGCTAATTTGAAAATTCGGGATGATGCAGACGGCCCTAAAGGGCTTGACAAGACACCTTGTTATATTTCGGAGTATTCAAAGTGTTGATGGTTTGGTTCACTTGTTCCATTTTATATATATGGTTGCATTAAAGCATTTTCAAATTTATTTCAGTTTATATTTATGAATGTGTAACTTATTTTGAACCTTTTGTTCATCACTTCCGACTGGTTTTCTGAGGAATAACTCAGAAGTTTGATTGATGAGAGTGATTTGGTACTGCAAAATCAGGATATCATTGAACACGGACATAAAAAAGCTTTTTGATATGTAGTCATCAGAGTCAAATTGCATGAATGAACAGAATGCTAGAATGAAACAAAATTTAAGAAAACCAAAAAGAAAACAGTAGATGCTCTAAAGTGATTTGTGGAGTTTGGAGGTAATAATGATTGAGATTACGCATTAGGCTGCGGTTTGAAAGGCTGGACTAGGTTTGATGTTGAGGTTAGGTGGGGGGCAAGGGAGGGGTGGGAGATTAATCAAAATTTTACTACTTCAGGGAGAATGGATTCTACAAATGAATTTTATGTTCATGAATATTACGATACTAGACTTTTTCATGATCCTCACAAGGAGCAAACATTTCCACTGATCAAAATGATCTAATTAGCACTTACCACATGTTTGTAAGAAAGCAAGAAGAAGCATCACACACTGCACTACAACACATGGTGGAAGAGCCTTCCAGAAGGCTGCCATCTTGACATTTGTTCCTATTCACCTCCTCCCTCTGGAAACTGACTCTGCAATCCTTTAGCACTATCTGGGGGAATAAAGAAGAAACAAATACATATCAATATTGAGAGTCAAATATATTTATCATCATTAACCTGACCAGGACCATTCAATCAGTCACTGGCGGATCCACAGGGGGCACAGCCAGTTCTTGCCCCCCCCCCCTTTTTAAGATGCACCATTACATAATATTTGTAATGTAAAAATGTTGTTAAAACACAACTGTGCCCCTTCCCCTAATGAAAGTGATGGATGAAGTGTACTTAATTTTGGGTTGAAAACCCTTTTTTTTCTTGCTTGTCAGATTTTTCCTCAGAAAAATGTGCCCACCCCCCTTTGGAAAATCCTGGATCCGCCCCTGCAATCAGTAGTCAATGAAGACAGTACAATTAGAGTCTAAAAATTTTATTTCAAAATGTGAAATACAACACATTTTGAAATCACATCAAATTATATTATATCAAATAAATATTTTCTTTCTTTTAAGAATGTGATCACATTAGTAATCATAAACCTATTTGTGAAATCAGGGATGGATATGTTCACTTATAATGTTGTGGTTTAAAAATTCACCATATATGTATTAATGTAATTTGTTCTTAAAACTCCACTTTTCCTCATTATTCTATTCTGTGAGGTTGGCCTCAAAAGAAATTAAAAGTCATGGTGGGCCTCAAAAAATGAGAGAAGTTGCAAAAGTCTCACTAGAGATAAAACAAAGGTCGAGAATACTGATATAAATTAATGATTTTGTCTTATCATGGTCTTATACTTCCTACACTTATACCCTTTTTACACAGGATTTTCTTAGCCCCGGACTATCGCTAACCCCGTACTATCCTTAACCCCGTACTATTTTTTTTCCTTTTTACACATGCCAAATTGTGATTGCTAACCCCGGATAAGGAATGCTTGCTTTTCACACACGAAACTCGCTAACCCCGGACTAGTGGTTTTTGTCAATCATTCGTAGTACAAGTACTTCACTCGTACTTTTTTACACACGCTACAATTTCCTTAACCCCGTACTATAGGTGGGGCCAAATTGCCATTTAGCCCCACCTATAGTACGGGGTTAAGCTTAGCCCACTTTCGTTTTACACTAGCGATCTTAACCCCGTACTATCGCTCTTAGCACCGCAATTGCTGGGATAACCCTGCTTTTTTGCAGGGCCAAATAATCCCGTGCTAAAGGTGGGGTTAGCCCACTTTGCAAAAATGCTGTGTAAAAAGAAAGTGGGCTAAGCTTAACCCCGTACTATAGGTGGGGCTAAATGGCAATTTAGCCCCACCTATAGTACGGGGTTAAGGAAATTTTAGCGTGTGTAAAAAGGGTATAAGCAAAGGTTTTAAAAACATTTTCATCAGACTTGATTTACAAGTAGTCTATTCATTCACTATTTCATATTGTCAATTAAGCCCTTGTGAGAAAGACTTCTACAGAAATATCCATTGATAATCATTCTGTCATGACAAGGACACAGACAAATAATATTCGATATCTGGTTCACCGACTCCTTTCATAGCAAAATTTTGAAATGAAATTCAGCTTCTATCTTTATTCAACAAGAGTGAGTGAGTGAGTCACAGATTCTAGATCTATGCAAAACCATTGAAACAAAATAACTTAATTTTACAAGAAATTTCTGCAATGATTGACTTGCTTCACTTATTGTCTTCAAAATAGCTACACTGAATTAGGGATTTGGTTGCATTCATTTTTTGGGGGCGACAAGATCATAATTTTAAAAGACGTGTTGATAACAACATGGTTGCTTTCATACAATTTGTAATTCTATCGTCAGTATCGTGATTGAGAATGTTGTTACCAAGCACTTAAAAAATGCATTTTCAATTAGAATTTTACCGCCATCATTAATTTACTTGATTTTTTTTTTTCAAAGGCAGAGATGATCTTAATCAGATCACTATAGCTTCTCCCCCGCGGCAAGCGCCATAATTTAACTAATTAGAATGTGGGTATAACAGAACCTTTTCATCAATAATGTACCCCTACTTTTTTAAATTGTCACAGTTGACAGTTCCAGGCTCTTTAACATAATGATATTGATCTACTCTTGTGTATGCTTAGTACATCGGAGCGACATCTCTCAGCGCTTTACAGGTATATAATATTATTATCCTGGTCATCGGTTCCTGGCAAGCCTGCACACAATGTATGCCTGTTCTCCACTCCCTGGGGAGCATTCCAAGAAGGGTTCTAAGAATCAACTGCTAGATGCTTCCTACTGGGTACTCCATTTAACACCTGGGTGGAGGGTGGCAAATCTTTCAATCTTATCATGATAACTTTCTGTGAATGGTGTTTTTAATGGCAAAAAGAAGCTGCTGAAAACTGCTTATCTAATAAAAGAGAGCCAATGGAGTAAATTAGAAAGTCAAAAGGGGCCTAAGCTTTCGATCCTAGCAGAATCTTCTTCTTTGCCTCTGACGAAGATTCTGCTAGGATCGAAAGCTTAGGCCCCTTTTGACTTTCTAATGGTGTTTTTAATCACTTCAATTACAGTTCATTTTCCTCCAAGTCTGTCAACAAACCAGATATTAAAGGAGAATGAAACCCTTGAAACCAGCTGAATCCATATCAAAGAGAAAAATCAAAGAAACATATTGTTGAAAGTTTGAGGAAGATTGAATGAATAATAAGAAAGTTATGAGCATTCGAATATTGAGATCCCTAGTGCCATGTAGATCCTCCCAACGGCAATGCGACCAAGATCTGTGATATCACACACGTACAACTCCCTCATTACTTTAGTACTTATTTCACTTATATTCTCACTTTTATAAAGTCTATCACAAGGTGAGGTGTTCTCTTTATGAGATGACAAGTACAGAGGTTTCACAACATTATATCATTGATGAATTGTTTGTCATATGATTAGAATGAGCAAAAAGAGATGTTTTGGGGTATATTTTCAGTGTCCAAATGGGAGAGTTGTACGTGTGTGACATCACAGATCTTGGTCGCATTGCCAATTGGAGGATCTCCATAGCATTAGTGATCTCGACATTCAAATGCTCATAACTCTTTTATTGCTAGTCCTATTTTACTCAAAGTTTTGTTGATCTTATTCTTTGATTTTTCTGCTTTCACAAAAGCTAACTTGCTCCAAGAGTTTCATTCTCCTTTAAGAAACCATGCTTACAAACATTGAATTCAGTGCTTGTACAAGCTGTCACTTCCCTAATAAAATACAAAAGAACAAGTGGGAATATGACATCATCAGCCCACCTTATGAATATTCTTGAAGACATGCCTAGAACTTGTTTCACCGGAATAATGCCAATCTTTAAAATTCAATAACTTCGTTATTTGTTGTCCGATTTTGATCAAATTTTCAGCATTTTTCTTTGTGAATTTTACTCTATTGATTGAGATATAAAAATTTTCAGCCCGTACCATCCCTTTAACCATGGAGTAGGATCCATGCTTTAACATTATACAAATACATGTAAGGGAGTGATGAAAAGCACAATTCTTTCTTTTCTTTTTTTTTTCTTCATTCATAAGCTATGATGTGTATCATGTGACATGTCATTCTCTTTGTCGGCCATCTTGTCCTATTGATTGCCCGCATTGCAAGGGAAGGTACACTGACTGCATGTATTCACAGAAGAGATGTCTCTCATTGTTGATATAATGACTGCTTTGAAATCAATAATTGTGTTGCGATCAAAAACTCTATCTACGACAGGCAGTAGGACTGTGTAGGCCCTACATGTAGTCAAACAAGCCAACGCTCACACCAAACAACTTTTACTATGAGTATGGAATTCCAAAGAACTGGTACTGTATACAAAAATATTTGCAGACTAAGCCCAATTTTCGGACTCTGACCTATCAGAATATAGAATACATACAAAATATAATCACTTATACATACAGAGTTATAGAAACAACTAAGAGGCTGTTCTCACTACGTTCCTAAAACTAGTTTACTGGAAACTAGTTTAGTGGAAACTAGTTTAACGCGTAGTGAGAACGGTCAAAGCGGTCTTGGAAGCGATCTTCCAAACCAGTTTGGAAAACCACCTCGCGATGTAGTTTTTAAGATCGCTTTGCCTCGTTAAACTGGTTTTAGCGTAAGTGAGGACACAACCGTTCTTCGGGAAGCGATCTTCGCACATTTTGAGCGCGCTACTCCACACGACAGGTGTAGAATGCCTATGCTGCGGTTTCGAATTTCGCGCGAAAAGTGTCACCCCACTGAGAGCGTTTCCATAGCAACAAGAGCGCTTTACGTGAAGTGATTTTGAAAACCACTTTCGTGTGATCAAGTGAGAACGCTAGCAAAGCGATCTTCCAAACTGGCTTTCTGAACCGGTTCCCAGTAAACTAGTTTTAGGAACGTAGTGAGAACAGCCTCTAATAATGGATGTTTGATAGGTGACCTACAAACATGACCTACAATTTTAGTCAAACCAGCTCCTTGGTCAAACGATTGGCACACATACCATACCAGCAACTTAACTTTATTTCTTAATCTGAATTTTGCCTGACTCCTGTCGCCAGTAATTTGAAATACATGTAAACAAAAAAATATTCTCACAGTTTTATAGGTCCCCCTCCCCATGTTGATCCAAGGAGAGGAGGCACAACTTTTTTTCCAAAACCACCTTCAACCGATTAGTAGATCCATGTTTAAACCCATTTCATTCACCGTTCCCATTTAAACTGGAATTCATGGAACTCAATAAAGTCATTGGTATTTTCAAATCTCCTTATACCCCTTTCATAAACCTATCCTCCAATTAGCCGCCTAATAGTAATGCGGATAATTCAATAAAAATTGCTTTCACAAACTCCGAAAATTATCCGCATTATTTTTACGAGCGCCCGTCCTGAAAAAGGCGGATAATCGTCATGACAACTGGACACGCCCCCTCTGATGCGGTTGTGTTGGAAAAGGGTGACCTTGTGACCGCACCATGGCAATTATCCGCATTATTTGGAAATACGTTCATAAACTCAAAATCTTGTCCCGATGCTGCTATTATGCGGATAATTGCAGCATCAAAATAATGCGGATAACTCTGGTCCTCCTCCGATTTTACGACCAAATTATGCTGCTATTAGCCGCATAATTGGGTTTATGAAAGGGGTGTTAGTTTTTTTTCGAATATTTCAAGTTTTACCATGGACCTACATGGCTTTACCAACAAGAAAGATAACTCAATATCAAGGTGTACCTAACTTTATAAACCAGTTTGGCACCGGCACCATAAGTCAATAAGTGTGCTGCTTGTATACTATCCTTTACCTTGTATGTAAATGTAATGTCATAGGTCATAAAAAGGAATACTTTGAGAAAGGGTTTTAATATCGAAATTACTGTCCACCAGCTGATGGTTGTTTTTCAATCAATTAATCCTCTCAAAACCCACATCTTGTTTGTGAAGAGGAGAACGAACCTGAAACATTGATTGCTGTAAAGATTATCCAAAATCTGTCAACATTAGGCTTGGAATTTTTAATTGAATTAAGAAACCTCAAAAAGGGTGAATTTGTAGGCTTGATTGATGCATGTCAGAATGGAAATCTAAATGTTGCTCCATTGTCCAAAGACTCCAAATAGATCTTGCACAACATAAGGTGGTTTCAGACCGCCTCGAAGTTCGTCAGTTCCAGGTATTCTCTGATCGGGAAATTTACCCCGATCAGAAAATACCAGGTATTTTGGTAATGTGAAAGCAAACTACGCGTAATTTCCCCGAAAGAAAATACCCGCTAAATAGTAGGTAGTTGGTGAGATTACGAGAACTTTCGCAGGGATTTTTCCAAGGTCGCAGGTATTTTGGCAATGTGAAAGCAATTTACAGGAACTTTTAGCCCAGCGTGTCGTTGGGCGCGGGCACCGTGGGTGGCTGCTGGGCTAGTGATTTTGAATCTCGCGCCTTGCCTGCTTATACAGACCATACTGCGCATGCTCGTAACTTCAGGAACTTATCCCGAAGGGTATGTTTCGGGGCGGTGTGAATGCAGGAATAAATAATGGGTATTTTTTAGCCTAAAATAGTTCTCGTAATTTAACGGGGATTCTTATGATCGAGGCGGTTTGAAACCACCTATATTGTCATTGAACAATCATAAAAGAATGTGCATCCCTTTTCTACAATACACGGGTAGTCTGCTGGGCAAACCCTTCACTTGATTTACGGGTCTGAAAGTGCAGCCTACTCATGCCTTGTGTACTGAAGGCCCTCTCGCTCAGCAAGTTTTGTATGTGCTAGTCTTTGCGTGGAGACACACTTGTTGATCAAGGTTTCAATCAGGGTATGGGCCTATCGTAATATCAAATGTGTTAATAAAGCATATCAATGTGAATATCCAATGTGATTTTGAAGGATGAAATAAGATCAACCTGTATGCTCACTAGTCGAATGATACCTTTATAATTGCAACCTTCAGCTCATAAGTGTAGGCTTATCTATTTCCATATAGAATTGTTTATCAATCTAAATTCTTATTATCTTTTTCTCACATTTTTGAATAATCTCAAAGATAGGGAAAGCTCAATAAAATCAATTTATATCTGAACAAATTAAGTAAAAATAACTACATATATTAATAGGTATGACCCTTTAAATTATGTAGAGCTATAATAAAAATACTAACATAAAAAACAAACTACATACAATGAACACAGGATGTGAAAACAGATAAACAACTAACAGGAAAGGGTTTTCACTGAGCTAACTGGAAAAAATAGCCCTTAATTTGAAAAGAAGATAGGTCTTAATACTCTTCTTAACATATCAATGGCCGAACACAATAGAGATGAAGCACAAAGACCGTTCAAGCATTAGCATTTCAATACAGCAGAAAGGCATAGGATCCGTCCTCAAGGGGGACTCCATACAGCACGGTATGGTCAATGCCCCCTGATATATATTAATAATGCAAATACACCATTATTCTTGGAATTGCACCGGGCACCGGACACCGACACGTCTTGTGTAAACAAAGGAGTGGCATCAGTAAATCATCGTTCATATTTGAAATGAATTGGATTCAAATGAATATTTATGATTCTCAGAATTTGAAGTGGTTTCGCAGAATCTGAAGGAATAATATGATATGGCAGACTGATAGGCTTCTTCCCATTCAAATCTATATTTGACTAGAGATGCACGGACTTTGGTGCATGGATCAGTTGACAAGTCCCTTGACTTTGAACCACAAGGTCTATGGTTCAATAACCCCTGCAACACCTATGTCCTTTAGCAAGTTACTTATTTACATTTGCCACTCCCCATCCATGCAAGTGCTAAATGGGTTCCTGTACAAGGTGCAAGGGTAATTTTGGTTTGCGCAACATTGTAAGTATTATATTGCTTGGAAGACTCACTCCCTTGAAGATCGACTAAGGTTATACTGAGGTCATGTGAATAATATTACATCAGTAAGCATGTTGTATGGTACTAGCCAGGTTTTTCACAAATTGAATCTCTTGTTTCTACATATTGATGATCCTCTGCTTCTTTTGCCCCAATAAGTGTTTTTTTTATACCCTCGCAGGCGGGGCGGGCCTCGCTTCATAAAAACAATGTTTTGAGTAAAAAAAAAGAAATGTTTGCAGAAAGCACAAATAATTGGCACATTCCACATCAAGTATTGATAAGGAGATACATTCATTTCAGATATTCTCTCAGTCTAAATTTCAAAGAAGTCTCAAAGATTTTTTTTCTTCACAAATTTCTTCTCAGAATTATGCTATCCTATAAAGTATGTATCAATGCCCAGTTCTATACATATACAAAAAGAAAACATACACACATTGAGGTTCACTTAAACATGTACATCTTTATTTTGTACATTTAATCTCCTTTCAAGCCCCATAATCCAAAATTCTGAATCCATAATAATAGGCTTATAGGGTCTTCAAAGGTTTCAGGGAAGGAAAGATTGGCCACCTCCTTTTATCCACTACGTCCTTGTTCTTATTGACAATAAAGAGAAAATTTAGAGGGCATTTTCTTTGTGTGGAATGTGTAGGAATCCTATTTTTGATCATCCTCAGAGAAGGTCCACTCTAAAGCTCTGAGGACATGTCTTCAGTTGAACATTATTGATTTATTACATTTAAATTAGAAACGAAACATGTTTGTCTTGTGTAGTATTTATCATCATGTTTCGAAGAGCGTTAGATCGGGATTACAGCTGCTTAGCACACTATGACTAGAAAGTATTCAGCTAGGCGCATGTTTGTCTGTTTTGGTTTTTTTTTCACTTTCCTTTCCTTCACTCCGCCCTCTTTAATAAGGAGCTTTAGATACTTCTATGTTGATGAAATTAACAATTGAACCATTTGCGCAAGTTTCATAGGTCCTCAAGTTTCTACAACGTCCAAAAGGAAAGGTCCCTGTTGCAGCTCAGAGTGCTAGTTGGACCAGAAACAGAAGATCAAATTTCTGAGTTCTGAGGAACATTTCATTTTCATCAACATTTTTCGTCTGACAGACAAGTTGTCACATCTGACAACTTTCCTTGATTTTGATTGGCTGAGAAGCACTGTTACTATGGTAACAGTTGGATTAAACTGGACTTGTTGAATAAAACATCAGGCAAGTCCTTTCATGAAACACTCCCCGGCCCTCGTTCATGATTCAAAACAAAATTCTTCCATAGCTCTGGGCAGGGGCGGATCCAGGATTTTCCAAAAAGGGGGGGGGGCAAATTTTTCGGAGGAAAATTTTGAATTCTGACAAGCAAAAAAAAAAAGGGTATTTTTACATTCAAAATTGTAATTTTGCTTCTCAAAAGGGGGGGGGCACGTGCCCCCTGTGCCCCCCCCCCCTGGATCCGCGCCTGGCTCTGGAAGAGATAAGATATATGAGGTAGACATCAGCATCCAAATAAAAAGAACCCAAGCATACTTTTTTTTTTATGAAAAATTGAAGGATATGTTGGCCTATTTTTCAGAGTATATTTTGACATAAAGTATTGTCAACCTAAATTGAGTCTATTCAAAACATTACAATTGAGACAACTGATTGAAAAAAATATTAGGGCCTATAATTATATGCAACAACATCTTTTGAAATAGTCAGAAATAAAGAAATGCATTCACCTTCAAATTTCAAAGGCAATTCTGGTGAGACAATTCATTGTGCAGCATGATTTTTAGAATACATTAACATACTTTTTTTTTAATACATTCATGCTGTAACAACATATAGACCTACATCAAAACATGTAAGCTATAAACAATTTATAGCATGTCTAACATGATAAAGATGACACTCTGAATTCAAGAAGGTGTCAACCTACATCATAAACACTCCACCAGAGTGATGATAGACGGAATTAACAACAAAAGGTTTTCCAAGAGGAGGATTTTCGTTACGACAGCGCCACAAGAGGATCATCTATTCAGACTGAAGTCTACAAGTGGCCGTACATTTATTGTACCAAACAACGGGGCCGATTACGACAGCTTCCTAACTGAGTTGGTTGTGAGTTATAGCCTTGGAATGCTAATATGTTAGCTCAGTGCATGGGAAAAGTCTTCGGGGTGTGGGGAAATTTGGGCAGGAATATCCCATCTGAGTTTTCCCACGAAAAATATGATGAATGAGATGTGAGTGCAGACATGATGAATATACAACAAATGATAGTGCCTCTTCAGTTCCATTAGTGAGGGCTTCTTACCCAATCATTGATCGTAAGCGGGAAATATTTCCATTCAGGCCTACTTAGATTATATTATATCACAGAATTATATTACATTCATTTTGCCTCCGACGAAGATTCTGCTAGGATCGAAAGCTTAGGCCCCTTTTTGACTTTCTAATTTACTCCATTGGCTCTCTTTTATTAGATAAGCAGTTTTCAGCAGCTTCTTTTTGCCAGAATTATATTATGCTATATAGCCTAGTCCCTATTTGAATTTAATCCTAGTAGATCACAAAATTATGTTTCATGAATTTAGCAACAAACATTCAAAGTACTTAGGCCTGAACTGGCTTTTTACATTCTTGAAGTAAATTTGAGATTTTACCCGACGAGTTTAATATCTTGAATTCAATTCAATAACTTACAATTTAAATTAAATCGGAAAACATCTGACTTTCGATATAGGCCAATTGATAGGCAAAAAAACATTAAGGCCATCTGCACTAACCTGAGTTTTCAAATTATCGTGCCATTTCTAATCCAGCAAATTATATCCCGATCTGAACTATTTCAGGATTATTAATGGAGACACAATCATCGCAATAGTTTGCTGGATTAATATCGAGATTGCAATACTAAGACAACTTAGGATTCTTTGCCAAATAGTCTGCTACTTACGAATTATCCCGCTAATTTGCAGGTGCAGACGCACTGGAGATTCAACTCAAGATTATTTATTCACGGCATATGAATTGCGCTGGTGAAGATGGGGTTACTTGAATCTCAAGATTAATCGCGAAGAGGGCTGATCGGGCTAAAATCTCGAGATTGAGCAAACTCTGACTGGTGCAGCACCACCTATATGGTAGATTTTTATGCTTCAAAAACATTTAACATTTTCCTCCATTCCTGCATAACAGGGTCAATATCATATTTCAATGACACATTCTTTTGCCTCAGAGGCCATGGAAGGGGGGGGGGGGCTGAGAGGGGCTTCAGTATAGTGACTAGGCTTCAACCCCCCCCCCATTTTTTTCCTAAATTGTTTACTTCATCGAAAATGACCATCTGATTGTGATCATTTTGCATGGTCGCCCACCCCCCCCCCCCCCACTTTCAGAACCCTTCTGAGGCCCCCATGCTTCCTTTGTACAATTTGAAACTTTGACAGACAACGACATAAAAAGGTTTCAGTTTTGACCTATCCCATAGAATTTTCCAGGGGTTGAACCTGCTAGCTTCGTGTATATCTAGGCTGACATGTGAAACTAACTCCTTAAAGTTGAATAAATGGTAAACTGATGTTTCAACAACCTATAACAATTTAATTAGTATTGTTGTAACTTGTAAGCATGAATAAATAAATGTCAGCCTAAACTTGCTGTATGTAGCCTACATGTTCACACTAAGTCATCTTTTCATTCTCGGGCAAAACTTGTGCTGCCACCAATTGGCTGCCACATACATACATGTAACCCAAAACAGCTGCTCAATTACAAAAGGACCATGAATGTCCCTATACATACAATAAAAAAAAAAGACCTATCGACCTTTATGTCAAAACCAAACCATGGGAAATTTGTCTGTCTACATTCTTCTGTTACTGCCGTACCTCTCTGTCCAAATATTTGTCATACTCTGCAAAAACCACAAAAAGCTTTTAGTGAGTCCCTCACCTAACCGCACTATACTATTTGCTGTTGAATACAATCTGGATAAAGAAAAAGAAAATGTCATGTAAACTCTCTTCTCACTAGCTCCCAAGCAGATTTTTAATATCATTATACAGATAAATCCTTGCACTGCAGTTTCACTGTGCATTAATTCCATACATCACAATATTTTCTTCTGAACAACGGAAAATAAAAACTTGCAGACTGGTCAAAGTTCCATTCAGAACATTTGGCATACAAACATGAGAAAAACACTGTATAGGCGGTACTGCACCAGCCCGAGTTTGCTCAATCTCGAGATTTTAGCCCGATCGGCCCTCTTCGTGATTAATCTCAAGATTCAAGAAACCCTGTCTCCACCATCGCAAGAAGAGCGATTCCTGCTCGAGCGAGGCATCGATGCATTATGGTCTGACGCTGTGAATAAACAAACCCGAGTGCGTCTGCACCTGCGAATTAGCGGGATAATTCGTAAAATAGCGCGCTGTTTTGCAAATAATCCCAAGTTGACTTGGGATTGCAATCTCGAGATTAATCCTACGAACTCGTGCGATAATTGCGTTTCCATTACAAATAATCTCGAGATTGTTCAGATCGGGATAATTTGCGGGATCAGATATAGCGCGCTTATTTGACAATTTGGGCTGGTGCAGACGGCCCTTATGAGGCTGATTGCGAACCTGCATACTTATAATTGGCATGCGAACTGACCAAATCAAAATTCATTTATTTATTATTTTTTACTTAAAACTAAGAACAATTTTCATTCAAGATGCACATGATCATTACAATTATACACTGTAGTTCATGAATTGAAAATTGGCAAAGTTCTACTAATAATATAGCAAGGCTCCACACTAACTTTTTTTCTTGGTGGCCCAATCGGTCCACCAAAATCATCAATTTCATTTTTTGATTGCCCGTAAAGCAAGTTTAGTGGCCCTTAAACAATAGAAAACAACATAATTTATCAAAACTTTGGTAGCCCAACCGGGCCACCAAGTGTTGGCTTTTACAGAATTTTGGTGGCCTGACTTTCATTTTTGGTTGCCCCGGGCCACTGCTAATGTCGAGCCCTGAATATAGGCAGGCCTCCACTGGTCTTCTCAAAATCTTTTCTTCAAATATAATCAAATAAAATCAGTAGTTTCTTTGACTAAATGGCCTAGGAAATGATGTTACAAAGTGTAAGGTCCCATTTCTCTGGAAAACAATTCTTTCACTTAATCATTTAAGTTATGGCATTAAAATTAAAATATAAAAATTTATCAGGCTCCCACATTAAAAACCTTGGTATTACAAAAGATGCACCAAAGTAAAATTATCAAAATAAATTTTGTTTCAATATCATTCAATCAAATGCCTCAAATCTCTTGCTTTAACTGAACTTTTTACCAACTTACAATTATTTGACTATCAAAAAATCTAACAATATCACCTAGAAAATGCAAGTATGCACTGCCACTTAGAAATCGTACTCAACCAAGATATTCATTTTATATGTTGTTACAAATCTTGTGATCAAAGATTGCTAATTTTGTTTTCCATAATTCTATTCTTTCACATTTCAGATCAACATTTGGCTAGTCTGAACACGCCATTCCATTATTCCTTTCATCCTGTTTTAATTCCAAACCAAAGTCACGCTGGAGTGCTGTTTTATAAGATGTAATAATCACTTCAGTTGACATGTTTGCATAGCTCTGGTTAAAGTCTTATGAATATCGCCCTTAATGCATGGTCTTCTGAGATTTATCGCTTCAATGATGCTCTCTAACAATGGCAAAATCACTATACATCAAGTTTCTTATTAATTTGTTTGATCCTTCAAACAACAATTGAATCATTACAAGTTGATCATTGCAGGATTGTTCCAAAATTGAAATTCATTGCCAAGAGGTCTGATTGCACTGCTGTTGTTTAAAATCTTTTATTTCTCTTTGTTCAAAAGAAAAATGTCCATATTATAAATTACTTTTCTCTTAAACGTTTGGTTTTTTTAAATCCACAAAAGATGACTAATTCCACTTCATCATAAAGTTCACTCTAATGATAATGTAAAATTACTTTTGTGCTAATCATTATTTTCTTCAAGGTTTTGCTCTCCTCAGAGGACCTGGCAAATATCTTAAATACACTGATCTCCGTCATGATGACATTTCATACCGGTAATCATTTCAATACAAGCTTTAACTCTACATGTTCATGTACGTTTTCAATGAAGCTATTTTGTTTCACCAATCCCCTATACTTAGCATAGGAGCCGACTGCTATGAATACTCAATTTCATTCTTCACTGCCTGCATTGTTAACAAAATATGAACACTCAATCCCAACTCTACTTCAAAATCATTACCACAGTTTCAAATCTAAGCCCAACCGACCATGAATTTCTATCAGATTTTTATCTCGTACAGTAAGCCACAGGAGTTGACAGTGTAAAACTTTAATAAGTTTTACAGAACAGAAAGTCAACATTTTGAATGCTTTCAAACTGCACCTGTACATGAACATACCTTTCATGGAAGTTGAAGCACTCAAAATTTTATACACAAGATGACTTAACAAAGAGATATTATATGCGTGAATCACATATTAAAAAGAAATTGTCCTTTGACACTTAATGGGAAATGAGTGGGCGTATATCTCAATATTTTGTCTGAAGTATTTGAGGCTCATGCATGGATGTAGGATACAAATGACACACTGACCAACCAAGGCCTATCTAATTTCTGATGGACTGATTAATTGCCTTCAAAATTCAAATTTCAATAACTTTAAGCCAAGGCCACCTTCCATGTGATAATTTCTACATTAAAATGTATAGTGCAAATAGAAAAAACATATACATGTATATAGTCACAGATTTAAAATTGTAACCAATTTTAAAATCAGCTCCAATTGAGGCATGGAGGCCAATCTCACAAACAATTCCCTGCTTAATAAGTCAATAGACTTAAACTTTACAGCTTCATTTCCATTTTCAGTTATACATGTAGCTACAGTGTGTTTCCATGGAAACAGTAGAAGCGTTAGGTAGTCTGATCAGAGGATTGTGTCTTATTCAAGGAATTATGAAGGCCTGACTCAATGGCAATGCAAATCATTAGGGTTTCTTAACCGAGTGCACACTACAGGGGGCCTTGCAATGCAATGACTAATATGGCTCCAATTAGTCCAAAATACAATCATGGATTTAATCCCTCTTGCTATTTTAAAGCTACCTCTACAGATAGGCCTATGTAGGTCTACAATGGTGCTATATAATGAACCACATACTTCTTTTCATATCATCATACGGTATAGGCCTATGGGACAAGGAGCCTGTTGCAATTCTAGATTTGTAATCATACACAACTAAAAAAAATAATTATACTCAAGTTGATTTCAAAGTGTAGGCCTTCATTTGGGAATCGCATCAGATCTATGTTGCATTCAAATGCAAATTTTCTCCAATAGACCCCTGATCAAAACTAATTGTAAAGTATATAACTTTTGTATACCCTATCATGAAAGTCTTAATTTAAGTAATTTCATAAAAGTGAAACAATGATAACAAGTTCACAATCCCTGTTACTTTAAGTAACGATCCTTATTACATCTTTGTAAATGATAGAACTCGGGTGGTTCCCGATACGGGACGTTGAGGAGTAAAGACGACAAGAAGAAGAAGAAGAAAATGATGGAGATCATCAAAACATTCATATGATCTCATTATGTAAGAGCACTGACAAAATGTATGTATCGGTGTATATTACAAGGTAACGATTGTATTTTTTTCTCTATTAACTATCAATACCCGCTTGATTGCTATACCAGCACCTCTTGAAAAGAAATCCTTCATAATCAATTACGCAGGTGCATGTACTATATATAGAGTATATATACATCAAACACATAGCCTACAAAACTATGTAGGCCCAACAACTTTATAGTTAATTTACATGTCAAAGCCTTTAACTTTCGTAAGGGGCTAATAATGTGAATTATTTCAAAATAATATTCTCACCTAACATTTAACTCTTACAAAATTGTACTAAGGGTACTAGCCATTGAATCTTTTTTATTTGTGAAAATTTGAATTTTGATTTTTTGTGAATGAATACACTGTAAAAACTGTGGTGTTAAAACTGACACCAGTTGGTATTAATAGAGGACCACACCCTGAGGTATTAAAATTACACCCGAGAGATCGAACGTACCACAAAAGAGTATAAATGTAACAACCAAAGGTGTTGTACTAACACCTATGGGTTTTAAACTAACATTGTCAATTTAACACTGGTGTAAAATAGCTGGTGTGGTCCTCTATGTACACCGGTTAACACTACAGTTTATGCTGTGTATCAGAAAGCTTCAGGAAAAGAAATTTAAAATTTTCAGCCCTTCCATCTTTGAGGAGTGGTTTTATATCAAAAAGAAAACTTATGCAGGTAGTTTTATTTTGATCCGGCACCGGCCAATGAAAATTAATTTTCATGTAAAATCACAATATTTTTCAATAATTTTTTTTGTAATTTCCTGCTGATGACAGATACAAATAATCTAGTACCAATTGGAAATAGTGACAGGCACTTTGAGTTTGAGCTGGAGCTGGGATTGACCAAAACTTAAAACAGACTTCATGAAATCCTCTTAGATGATCCTTTTTTATTGTAGCAAGTGAAAGCCAGTGTGTTGATACAAGGA
Source organism: Lytechinus pictus (assembly GCF_037042905.1). Taxonomy (NCBI): domain Eukaryota; kingdom Metazoa; phylum Echinodermata; class Echinoidea; order Temnopleuroida; family Toxopneustidae; genus Lytechinus; species Lytechinus pictus. Next base: position 11,661,531 of record NC_087255.1, read on the forward strand.
GTTGCCAGCACAGTGGATATACTGCCAAAATATTAAAGTTACATACATGTACATATCTCAAGGATCAAAATAATGAGCAGTAACATTTTTGGCTGCACATTTACAAATATTCAATCTGCCAGTAACCCACTTCAAATTGATCCAAAACACAGTCTTTGAAGAAAAAAAAGTGAAGTACAGTACATCATACATGCAAGTCCATTCTGGCAGAGTGTCAATTCAGAAACATTAAAATGGCCGAAAATTGATGCCAACTGAGCTGTGCTATGGTCAAAAAGAAAACTATATAGAATAACCTGGGCCCCGTCTTACAAAGAGGTACGATTGATCCAATCAATCGCAACTAAGGAAAGCCAGCAACGTCAACATCTAAAATACATGTTTGTTCAAAATATTTTTACAAATGATGTATATTCATACATGTATATTCACCGTTTTCTTGACAATTCAGTATGCTTCTCTTTGTTTTCAAAGGACATTGAGCACATTTCCTGGAGAAAAAAATATGACATTGATGGATTTCGATATACTTGAGATTGATCGGATCAATCGTAACTCATTGTAAGACAGGGGCCCAGATCTGCCTCAGCATCTGGAGGCAATACAAGGAGTTAAATTATATTAATTCAGTTGCCATGTGATCAGTATCCTTTCATGAAGTGAAAAGTAATGGAAGGTTGGCGGATCCAGGCCTCTTTAATACAGGATGTGCAAGGAGCAGATTTGAAATTAGAGTGATGTAGATCAGATGACAATTTTCTTTTATCTAACTAAAGGACGCAAATGTTGGTCCCGTGTATAGGAGAGTCACAACCTATGCACATTAACCCTCTAGCACCTACAGATTCCTATGCATAATGGCAATTACTCACTGGAGGAAACAATAAAACTGGTAATAAGTAGGCATTGTTCCAAACAAATTGAAATATTTTTTTATAAATTTACTTTTGTTCATTACAAGTTATATTTATTTTGTAGCATAGGACCTGTTGAATAGAATGGTACATGACAAAGTTCAATCAGATGTACGAATATTGACCTTTGACAATCGTTTGCAGAGCGAGAAGAAAAAAAACAAAAAGTTCGGGTTTCAGCCGCCCCAGTCCCACGTCTTCAAAAAAATGTAAAGTATCACTGACAGAATACTAAAGTTTTCGCCAAATCTTGGATCAAATATGTCAAAAATTAATTCCAACTCACATCTAGATGTCACTCTGTGTGATATCCAACGTTTTGATGAACATATAGCAAGGCCCGAGCTTCTTCGGCGAAGTAAGTGGTTTTCCGAGACATGGACGCAGCCATCTTTGCTGAGATTGACTGCGCAACAGTCTGGAACTTGCTACACACCGATGCATGTCAATCGGTTTTTCTCTATTATACTCAATAGGAGCATACACTTTTCTATGCAGATCTATGTAGCAGCCAACCTATACGGTATGCACACGCAATATTACCACGGTAAATCATAGACAAGAGATACTATAGCGCAAAGAAAACGTACGGACGGTTAAGGGCGGTTCAGTGTGAAATAGGAAGGGCGGTCTCGGGCGGTTCAGGTGCTAAAGGGTTAAAACCAATACACTATTCGTCAAAGAGTAGGGTGTTCACCCGGTGTATTGCACCTGCCGGTCCCCGGTACTACAATACTGCAAGAATCTTCAGGATTGAAGGAGGCAGTGTAGCTTGAAGAAGAACTAAATCAAAAGGCCTATGTAGACCTCTGTTCAATAGTTGATTCTCAAAGAAATTATAGAGGGGGCTACTTCCCTGCTACTTCATATAATGAATATTATCAAAATCATCTGAGAAATTGCCTCTCTGTTTCTAGGAAACTCTTTAAAAAACAATTAAAATGACAAGGATGGTTGCTGATTTTTATCTGCAAACTATACCATACATGTAAGCCTTAAGACTCCATGAAATGAGGAAAATATAGGCCTATGTGTATTTATTCCCAGTGACAGACAAAATTTGTTTTTCCTCTCCAATAATTTAATACAAATATCAACAATGAAGTGTACATGTTCTTCGTGCAAAAAAAACCACCAGTACAATATGGTTAATAGTACTACTTTAGACTTTTAGTAGGCCTTTACCAGCAGATTGGTGTATTTAAGCAAAATCATATGATTTCAAATGAATCACTATATGAAACAAGAAACTGAATGTGAACTGGACAGGTTTATACATGTAGTTTACTTACCAGCACAGAAGCCACAACTGGAGTAATCCAATTGAAGAAGTTAATTCCTGTTTGACAAGGTAATGACTAACCAAGTCAAGTATCATCCAAGAAAGCGAAAGGTATATATCCAAACTAACATATCCATAAGCAATGCATCAGCAATTCTCACTAATCATATTCCACTCAAGAATGTTGCACTTGGCGGTGGAGCAAGGCGAGTAGGTAAGAACGGAGGGAGATTTTCCCCGAAGCTACTCCGCTTGAACCCGATGACAAAGTCTGACAAGTCTCGCAAACGACAAGGGATACAGCGGGTGGCTGAGCTCATAAAGACTCAGTACTGAGTTCGTTGCATTGGGTTGTTGACCTACAGCAAACATCAATATCTAGCAGAGGCGTATTCAGTGTTTGCTCATACAATGAGAAAGGTGCTCTTGTCCACTGTTACGTGCACAATAGGAGAAGGGGGTTCGTTTAGCGATGAAAGCCGTCCGTCCGCTGGAGCACGAAAGTCTCCTCTTTCACCCTGAGTAGATGGTTTCAAAAGGGATGGTGTTATTAAACCAACATCTTCAAATAACAAGGAAGGGGAGGTCATTAAGTGTTGAGTTAATGGGATAGGCCTATATAATTCCAAACACTTGGTGAGAGATTGTCACTTAATTTTTAATCCAGGCTCCTTAATTGCTGGCCTCTGTCTTACTTAAAAAAGCACTTGATTTAGAATGTGCTTTGATGCGAAGGTAATCTCCAAAAATTACAAAATCAGTGTCCATCCATATGAAAAGATGTTCATCCTCAACAAAAAACACCAGCAGAGGACTTGTTGAAGACAAGAGAACTCATTAGATGCAGAATTATACCCAAAGACTTGACTTCAAACTGCAGTAGCTATGTGCGTCCTCTTTGCTTGACTGCTGGCACCTGAATGAACTGTTGCATTCAGAGTCATGCATGCAGTGCAGAGAGGATTTTCACAGAGCTCTGGTGACACTGCCTTGACTAGTCTAAAATACATACTCTGTTCACATGTCTCTTCTGCAGCCATGAATCTCCTACCAGTTGGGTACGAAAAATACTTTTTTTAGAAAGCTTATATCATGATACACTTTCTTGAAACAAAAGTTATATTTATGATATTTATTAGCCACTATGTGGCAGCCATCTCATTTGTATATGGAAATCTACATTTTCACATATTATTTTGAACATAGGTAGCACATGGCTTGGGAAATATAGGTGTAAATAGCCTGCAGTTTTCCTAAGATGGCTCAGTTGTCAGTAGCTACCAGTCCATTTTAGTGTTTGATTTTTGCAAATAATCGATCACAGTTTGATTTTCAACCAATGCAGCATGTATATTAGGGACTTGCGCTTGATTATGTTAGTTGCGTTTAAACAAAACAATAGGCCCTAATATTATCAAAGTCCTGTAAGTCCTAAGGAAAGTCAAGGGTTTAAGATATGTCAGTGTAAAATGCCTTTAGTGCACTTGAGCATTTTTGTCTTTGTGTTGCAGCACGGATCGCACAAATTCACCACCATGGTGTTGATTATCAGCGTTTGATGTTCGATCCTACTAAACGTAAAGAGTGTGGATATCCAGTTATCCTGCCTCCTGGCCGTGTTGAAAATAAACCACACACTCCCACTTATAACTCTTGTCTGGTAAATTATCTTTCTTTTTATAAGTAAGACTGGCACGGTGGCAGCGGTGGGAACTCCTGGGGGGGACCAGTCAAATGTATTGCTGTACACCACAACCAAATTATTTCTAAACACCCCCTAAACGACTTTTTCTGTGTGCAAAATAACCCCCTAAACAAGTTTTAGTGGGCTTTACTTACACATTTTGGCCCAGAAATAAGTTGTCGCCAGAATGTGACCCCGGGAAAAAAAAACATACCCTAAATACGTTTGACCCCGCGACTGACCATTGCCCAGTCTTTCAAAACCACCCTTTTTTGGAAAATTTGAGTTTTTGATACCCTTAATGAGTGCACGCGCGGCCCGCATCCAAAACTGAAAAAACACCCCTTTAAACACGTTTTTTTTGGTCACGCATGTGTACAGCAATATATTTGACTGGCGGAGTTCATCACAGTAAAAATGTTAAATTATCTATAGACTTGACCCGCAATGTATATCAACATGGGACACCAAATAAATTAAGCAATATACTTTCATTTTCATATAACCATATAGATCTAGGGAATAAAAACCCCACATAATTCTATAAGTGGTAACTAGGCACTGATGTTCCATGGACAAATGGATTTGTCTGGGTCTGCAGCTCACACTAATACTGTCAAATGAGTTAGAGAACTAAGCAAAAATAAAATTTAATCCTATTCAATGGGAGACCAAGCCCATTCAAATAGTCCTTGAAGGGTCATTTAATCAATATTCCTCATGTCATTCAAAGAAAGAAGACCGATTACAAGTACACAAGAAACAGCACACAATAGACTTCTTTTTTTCCAAACAAAGCTTACAGCAGTTGTCCGATTTGTTTTAAAAAAGAAAAGAACTATCTCCCAAATGAGATTATATCCTTGTTTTAGAATCCCTTGATGAGCAAATGCCCTAACAATCAAAACATAACAAAAAATGAATAAAGATACCAAACATACATGACTTCTTAGCTTCTATATAGGGTCTGCAGCATAGACTAGTACTACCCAATAAAAATCAATGCATCTTCCAATGAAAAAGAAGGTGACTCATCAATCCCTATAGAAAACGAACACGTAGGTGGGAATCCAACGCGCTAAAGATGTTCGCTCAGAGAGGTAATGATCCAATTCAAGAATTCAATTCATTTCCATCTGTGGGGGGGGGGGGGGGAATTTATCTCTTTGTAAAATATTTTCTTGTTAAGAAAAGCTTCTCAGGATTAACACGGAATAAACTATTATTTTCAAATTTATCACATTTTCCCCTTTGTATCAAGGTCCCTTTGCTCATCTTCCATTCATATTCATTTTGGATCTTTTTCATGACTTCAAGTGCTATTATTCCATTTACATATCTTTTTTCATGAATGGTATCTAATGTAACCTCAAACACATTTTTTTTTTAAAATATAGAAGCAGATCTGGTCTGTATGATGACGTTCTATAGCCCACTTTATCCCACTCAAATAATTGAATTCATCACACTATCCGCACATTTACCGGTAGTTTTCTATAAATGTGTTCCATGATGAGGGAATACAATCCACCCCTTCCCCCCTCCCCCCCCCCTCCCATCGTGTTGACTATGGAGCTGAGTGGATTGCGACTTAATGAGTGATTAAGTCACATTAGTCATATTTAAATGTCATTCCACAATGTGCTGAGGTATCATAATGAAATAGTAAGTCAAAGTCAAACATAAATCTGAACATAAAATAAATTTAAATGAAGTCATGAATAAATGCATCTGTATCTAAAAATTGTCAGCATAACCTGACAGACTTGTTGCTATGGAGGCCTCTAGCAAAACTAATCCTCTCCTCCCACGTAATATTTATTGACATAACAAGTCTTATCATTCAAACTTGTGACAGAACATATTTTGTGACCTTGGCAGGCTTTCGTGTGAATAAGGGCAGAATATCTGGCTGCTTTGAATTGCGCCATTCCAGCGGTGCCAGGGTTGGCGGTGGCTTTTGAGATCGAGAGTTGACAATGAAAACCATGATTTGGGAGAGCAGAGGTTAGGGTTCTTCAGGGGTATAGTCACGCTCACGAAAGATAAAGAGATTTGAAGTGGTGGGAGGTATATTGGAATATCAGATCACGTGTATGTGTTCTACATGTACTTCTGAGGTTATAACATTTAAGGCACAAAATAAATTCTTTCTCTCTGCTCTTGTATTCCCTGATTCAAATAAACTGAACTGAAAGTGCTCTCCTTAAACCGACTCTATCAAGATCAAAGTAAAGAAATGGCCAAAAAAAAGATGTCTTCAGTATCTTCATGAAAGCACAAGGTGCATGGTTTTAAGATAACCTGAACAGATCACATGAAATCTATAAGCAATGAAATAAACCAATTTGAATGGGAATAACCAAAAAAGTTTACCAACCCAAAGAGAAACCAGACCCAACATCAGTGATATCTAGTCTCGAATATGATCATTGTTCATCATGGATACATATCTCCAAGAGGCATGATGTCATTCTTCAAATGGTAGTCCCAATATTAATTTGAGATACACAAAACCATACCCAATAGAGTTGTTTTCATGGTAGTTTATATGGTCCTCAAAGAAATATTGCAGATATTGCAATAGAATTTAAAGAAAAAAATTTATCCACCTGGGTATAGTGTGGCGAAACTGGATCAATGTCTTTCCAAACAATAGGTCCAAATGGCAGCATCAAAATGGTTCTACAATGCAAGAATGATATGATAATATATTTTCTTTAACATTGCATAGTAATATATATGTAGCAATCAGGATACATGTAATGTATACAGGGGGAGATATAGGTCATGTTTGTTGGGTTTTAAAAAATTTGACCAAATTAAAGTGAGTATTTTGGAAGTAAAGAAAGCATATCTTGCCCTGAATATTTCAATTATCATAATTCATATAAAAACAGCAAAGAAGAGCTCACACATCTCAAATACATTCTTGTGTATTTCAATAGACTGATATGAATGTTTCTAAAATAATTGTACATTAAAAATCTTGCACACCATCTGAACATCAATCAAGATAAATGCGAATGTTCAAAGTGTGCAACCGTTCTGTGTATGCATAGTCTCCTTTCATGTGGATTTCACAATGACCACAATCTGGTCATATTTGCATTAGACCCCAACCTTTTATTGAAATTACCGAAGTCTGACTTTACAAATAAAATGTGGCACGCATTTAAATGGGTAAACATCATTAGTGAGAAAGAGATCATAGGGATGAGAGACATATAGATAAATATATCACAGAGACAAAAAGGGCCCCTCAGCTCAGAATATTGGTAACCGAGATCATATAATGCAACCTATTCATCTCCTTCTGCTTCCACGTTATCTCAATTTTGGATGAAAGTAATTTATTTTACTCTACATTTCAAGGATTCCAAATTTAATCCTGATGAGCTGTGAACAGTGACCAGTCAGACTACGGATTTAATCTTATAATAGTGATGATGATGATGATGATGATTATGATGATGATGATGACGATGATGACGATGATGATGATCAGATGATGATGATGATAATAATGATAATGATAATTTAGTTATTGAAAAGGTGTTTAAGGTTGAAAATCAAGTTTGTATTGGGAACACTCTACCTATATATAGTGCGCTACTGGAGGTAGAATCCCCCTAGAGTGTGAGTGACCACATGTAAAATGGCTGAAAACATGAATAGTAATGAAAAAAGCTGAAATTGAAAGAGTACCATTACTTTGGTACAGTGCATCTAGAAAGCTGAAATTAAGCTGCCAAAATCAAAAGCAAAGAAGAGCTGAACGCTAAAAAGCTCAATTATCATACCTGCGTAATATATTTACAATCATATCATCTTTTGTCATTAGCTCTTTTAAACAAACACACACAGTACAAATATTTTTGTATGGCAGAAAATTTTGTTATCAAGAGTCGAACACCAATACTGCAGTATCTGAATTGGATCTCAGATTTCAAGAAGAAAGAAAATATCAAAATATTGAATATCGACGTGCCCTACTTCTCAAGATACTCAACCAGTATCCAGGTAATCCAGGACTCTGTAACACAAAGGTTAGCGATTGGTCATACACTTGATTTTTACGATTGATTGTACATTGTAGTCAATGGAATCAATCGTAGAAGAATATTCCACGATCATTGCTAAGCTTTGTGTTACGGGCCCCAGATCATTGAAAAATAAATGAGATACATCTCCCATACAAACACTATTGACCAGAAACATATCATTTCCTTATATCTTCCTCTAAAATGATTACTGAAAAAACAATAACACATAAATCAGTTCTGTATAACGCTACTTAATGATCATTAAGAATAATCTGATATTAGTTGATGTAAATGACACCAAATAAAGATCTGGGTTTTTTTTTTTTCATGAATATGGGTTGACCAACTGCTCTTTTCCAGGCATCAAATTTTCTCATCTTTCAGGTATAGTTTTACTTGCTTACTTAATACTTACTTTATTTTACTCCAACAATGTTGTAGGACTAGGGGGTGTTGCAAGAAACTTGCGATCAATGTTAGGTTCCAAACCCGATTGAAATCTGTGCATTTCATTGAAAATTTGCAATTGATTGACGGTCAGTTTCTTGCATCAACAAATATTGCTTTATTTGCTTTAGTTAAAATTGATCCATCACTCGTAAACATGCATCTGAGATTTGCAATTGATCGCAAATATTTTCTTGCAACACCCCCTAAGCCTGTTCATCGATCAAAGTTTTAACAATGACACAAATATTTTACTTTGAATAGCAAACTTCTAAATTTATTTTGATTAATTTTAAATACAAATCAGTTATTTTTCATTACTTTTGTATAAAATGTCATGATTGGGGTATATACTTTTTTCAGAGATTTTTTAATAAGTCTCAAACAGGTGAAACATTAAAGCCAGTTTCTTGCGCCATCCGTTTGATTTGACTTCTAAACACTGTCTTTTCCAAATTACAAATCACAGAGTATAGTTATTAACAAGGGTGGCGGCAGAGTGTTTTGATGGACGGAATGCAAGTTGGCAGGGGGGGACAAGATGACTAAATGTGATGTCAATTTTTGTCACGACTCAGACCTGTCATTTTAAGACTCTTCTTTTTTATCTTCATTTTTTTCCCTTTATTTTCTTTTCTCTCCTCTTTTTAATTTTTTCTTGTGATTTTACAAAAATATGAGGGGGAGAGGTCGCCCCCTGTGGGCACAACCCTTGGTTACCGAAGTAAACTCTTCAACACGCTTACGGTACACTTGAACAGTGCCTGAGCCCAATGTTCATTTGATCTTGCCTGAAAGTTGATCTTGAACGTAACAAGGAGATTTTCATTGACTGCCTGGATTGTGATGGACGCATCTGCCTATCTCGTCAAGTGCCTGTGAGTCCAAGCCGAACAACGATTCTAAATAGCTCCTAATTGACGCGACTGCCCCTGTCATGTTAGCGAATCAATGAAAGATCTCAAGCCAGTAATGATTATTCCATTTCAACCTCTTCATGAGTAAATCATCAATTGCAGTCATACCCTCTTCCATACAACTACATTTATATCCTCGTACTGAACATCTGTTACTCTTTCTACTTCCGTCTATGGATCCAGTTTTCATCAATGTTTTCTTTTCTATTTCTTTCTTGTTTGTTCATATCACAAGATTTTTTTCATAACCTTTTTTTAAAAAACCTTTCAGGTTTAATATTTCCACTATATTTACAACAGTAACAAATTTTACAAAGTAACGAAATATGTTCTTGGGCCTGTTTCATAACGTGTTACAACTGTTGTACTAGTGCCATTATAGCAACTACCATGGTAACCTTGATTTTGATTGGCTGCTGAGTCCTGTTGCCATGGTAATTGATATAATGGCAAAGTAACAACAGTTTTAACTCTTTATTAAACAGGCCCCTTATTAAATTACATTACCTCTAATTACTTCAAAGGAAGTTGGTTTCTAATTGTTTTCTTTGTGGGTTGTTTTTCATCAAATTAAAATCAATGTTTGTTCCTTCATTCCTCTTTTGAATGTATATGATTTACAATTTAAGTTCTTAGGGATAACCAATACAGCCTGCCATTCAAGACTATGTACAACTCAGGAGAATTCTATCATTTGTGCTAACGAGGGAACTATGACTGGCAAATTAACCAGGAGAAGTTAAGGAACCTATGTTGAGGATCGTGAACCTTGAGGTTCTAGGTCTACCATGAGAAAATATTAATATAATTGCTTTTACAGCAAACTTGCTAGATAATGCATGTTTGGTATAGATCCTTTTTTTGTCAGACAGGGTAGTTTTTCAGAAAACTACCGGTCTTCATACATCTAAAGACTATTTCACAAAGAATTTACACTAACTTGCCTCAGTCTATAACTAATCTAGTTTTATAAAAACACTCTTCACATTGGTTTTATAACAGAGAGGAGTGCAATTAATCAGTTCTGTTGTTATGTCAGATCATAAATGAACTGCTAATTGGGTTTAAATAAAGTTAAAATATTACCTCCCCAGAAAGACTTCACTACAAAAAGTTGATCACATTTATGATTCAATTTTCACTAATTCTGCAAACCGATCATTTTCAAATTTCTTTTTTTCTAGTATGACCCCCGATACACACACACACACACACAAAGCAAGAACATTCGAAAAAAGGTCCCTTCAACATGCTGAATACGTAAGGAAAAATATTGAATGAAACAGAAAAAGTATCTAAATGCCAAATATTTGCATTTTCTTCAAAACTATTGACACTCATCCTCTCACTGTCACCATCTTGGTCACACCAGACATTGAGCCTGGATCACTAGAAGATGATGAGCAAGGGATAAATAGAGATTGACATCGGGTTAATCTAAACTAAATTCAATTTGGAGTTCTCTCATTGGCTGGGATAAGCAAGTTAACCTTGGTGTACGTTGCTTAGCAACCGTGTGTACAAATACATGCACATTACAGCCATTCTTGGTTGCATCCTGTGTTGTATAATGTATTGCTTTTGAAATAGTTTTTCTTGAACTTGAAAAGTGTTCTTAAATATTCAAATCTGTGGACATAACTCTTGAAAATATGTTGGATTTTAATTATACCCTAATTTCGACATTGTTGATATCTTGATGGACAACTGACAAAGCTCTGGATATTTTTGCCTGTTTGACCTAAACTGACTTAAAAACTTGTAATTATAAAAGAATTAGCATCTGAATCTGGGATTAATTTTTAATCTTGGACATCTATGTCATAACTGCCTTTAAGTAAAATACTATTCTTATTCATAATACAAATTAATACAATAGCACTCAAACATACACAATCAAATCCTTTGAAAGATCTTATATCAAAATAAATCTACTTTAAATGTATTAAATTAAATGAATATGAAGTTAAAGATAACTTGTTTAAAAATCTAAAGTAGTAAGTGATATATGGATAGAGAAAACATGAATTCATACATAGAACTTAATGAATAAGTTTTATATTGGAAAGAACACCTTTGACGCATTAAATGTTTGAGATACTTTGCTGGATCAGAAATCAAATCCCGAAAAACATCATAAATCATCGATTTCAGATTTTTAAAATCCAACAATCTCTGTCTTTTGCAGAGTCATACACATCTTTTAACAAATACCAATTTCTACCGAGGATCAGAAATAGGCACTGGCCCAAGGTACTTCTACGTTTCAATCAAGCTTAGGGTGTGTTCACACCACCCATGCATGTTTGTAGTTTGTGCTAGCTCAGAGCGTGATACCATAGAGCTATTATAGCTCCATGGTGATACACTCAACATTTCATGGATTTGAAATAAATCCAGATTGGCTGTAAAATAATAGTGACCAGTAAAACTGTGAACTAATTTGAATCCACACGATTTATTTTTCAATCTCAAAGGATCTATATCCAAATCTGAATGCTCTAAATTCAAATCTTTACAGATTTCATCTACATCCAGTGTATGGCTGGTCACAGTTCACAGCACAGTCGATCTGGATTTATTTCAAATATATGAAATTAAGAGCGTAACTTAGTAGGCCTATGTGTTTATTCCAGCATAGGGTGTGTTTATACCAACTCTACAAGCCTGAATAGGCATTTTTATAAAGGTTGAGTTTTTCTCAAATTATTTATCATAAAATCACGATAAGTGGATAATTTGATATTTAACTTTTTTTCCAGTCAAAGATGATTTCCCTTTAATAACTCCTTGCCTCTAAGACTGGCATTCCTTCATCAAGCAAGTAAAAGTGGAGCATAAATTGTAATCCAACGAAGAGTGCTTTGAATTTCTGTTTCCCGTCCACTTCTAAAACATTAGCTGGTATTCCGTCTTACATGTCTTAGGAAATGAAGTATGAACATACCCTCCATTCCACACCTTCAAGAAAAACCTGTGAATTACAAGGAAGGAAATCCGGTACCTCTTGAACAAAACAGTTTCACACTTTTCAACAACTTTCAGCAGGTCTGGGAATTGAGTGGGAAATAGTGTTTTGTGAAAATAAGATATAAATTGCTGTGCATGTGATCTTGCTTATGTAGATATTTTGTATTTTGCTATTTGAAATATCAAATATTCCCCTTTTCTGCCAATAAATGTAAAAATTAGTATGATTCTTCATGGAATATGTTAAAGGGGAACCCAGCCTTGGCAATAAAATGTTGTGTTGGGAAGGAGAAAAATAAATTAAACAGATTGGTGAAAGTTTGAAAGAAATCGGACAAGCAATAAGAAAGTTATAGCTGCTTAAAAATTGAGATCACTAGTACTATGTAGATTTCAAATTGGCAACTGGGTAAGTAAATTATGACAAAGGGCAAGGACAACTTTCCCATAGGCCATGTACTTTATTATCAGGGATTTGTGGTTTTCTCCTAAGTACCCATTCCCCTGGGGCAGTAATCTAAATATAACCCAGGTAGTATATTGTTATAAGTCCTCATGAAAGAAAAATATAATTTGAAATAAAACTTTTTGGAAAAATGATATTTTAGCCATAATATGTATTGGAGTACATGGAAGAGTAGTCCTTGCCTTACATCACTATGACATCCCATATGCGGCCAATTTGAAGTCTCCATGGGTATAGTGATTACCAATATTTACAACTTTTAAAAATTCATAACTTTCTTCATAACTTGTCTGATTTTTCTTTTCCTTATGAAAATAAGATTTTATTTGGGTTGGATTCCCCTTTAAGTCATCATTATTCAGTTTACTGTGAATCATTGAAGAGCTGCAACTAAAGCTTGAAGATAAATGCCAGTTGTGGTAACAATCTCAAAATGAGTTCGAACAGAATCCAATAATATGACCACTCAAGTGTTTGTACATGTATGTATAAATAAAAAACATGTGCCAAATAGCTCTGGAAGAAAATGCGTAATTGCTGAGAAATGAGCATATTAAAGAATTCCACCAATTGTCAGGTATTTTTCGAAGCAATATTAATACACTGTCCAACATATGCTTTTCTGTGTTAGTGATCATCAGAATTATTGATTTTTAGTTAAGATTTCATGATTTTACAAAGATTAGTTTACATTAATGTACTAGATGTACGTATGATAATATTTTGACAATTAACCTCGACTTAAAAGGCTATCTCATGAAATAACTGTTTGCTGCAACTACTGTCTTTTACCTTTAAGTCATCATTATTCAGTTTATTGTGAATAATTGAAAAGCTGCTACCAAAGCTGTAAAATATACTTCTTCTTTTTTATAACATGTAATGAAATATAAAAGGAATGGTGAGTGAGTAATATCATCGACTCCCTCATTTGAATAAAACTTACAGTCCAGAATTTGCATATAACATGTAGATGGCAGGCCTAACTGTTACAATAAGCAAACTTTAAAAATATCATAACTTTATATTTATACTACTGGGCCTATATCCGATTATGATGCAATTGTCAGTGTTATGCTTGTTTCGAGCTTTTTCTGTTCATTCAAATCAACTTGTTATCGTCTCGCATTTGGCCTTTAAATCACCAATCTAAAAAGAGATAAAAACAAAGTAACAATGTGACCATGCATACATAGTCCATGATCTAACTGCCATGTTTTACAATTATAAAACCAAAACCTAAATAGATTTGGACTGACCCAAGGCACAATTCATACCCCTGTAATGTAATGTTAAATGATGGTATGGAAACTACTGTCCTGAGTATTGGGGATGATAACAATTATGCCAAGATTTATGTTGGAAATAATGCCTCTAATACCCCTTTCATAAACCCAATAAAACCTATCCTCCAATTAGCCGCCTAAGAGTAATGCGGATAATTCAATAAAAATTGCGTTCACAAACTCCGAAAATTATCCGCATTATTTTTACGAGCACCCGTCCTGAAAAAGGCGGATAATCGTCATGACAACTGGACACGCCCCCTCCGATGCGGTTGTGTTGGAAAAGGGTGACCTTGTGACCGCACCATGGCAATTATCCGCATTATTTGGAAATACGTTCATAAACTCAAAATCTTGTCCCGATGCTACTATTATGCGGATAATAGCAGCATCAGAATAATGCGGATAAACTCTTGTCCTCCTCTGATTTTACGACCAAATTATGCTGCTATTAGCCGCATAATTGGGTTTTATTGGGTTTATGAAAGGGGTATAAAATTACCTCTAGCTAAAAAGCCTACAAAAACCTATTAAAAAGCCTTGCAAATAGAATCAGTCTGAATGTCCAGACTAGGTGGAATTGGGAGGTTCTCACAGTCTAGCCTAAAGTAAACAGATAGATAACACCATGGGGGAAAGTGACTGGCTGGACAGGCATGCTTGGTCAATTATATGTCCTTAGCTTGACCTTAGAAACAAAACAAAGAAACTGACCGGTCCCCAGACCACTACACTGCATTACTGGTCAGTGAGAGCAGTTGGGTCAAGGTATTCTATTCAACATGATGGCTACATATCACAAGATTGGAGGTTATACTTGCTGTGCAGCTGTTGAGATTTCTAGAAAGGGTCTTTTTTTATGACACCCCCTCCCCATAATTCCCATTAATATTTTCATGCCAGGGACAGTTTTCCTTTTTTGGTAAATTCAGCGAACCACACATAATAATTCAATTTCATATAAGCACATTTGTAAAAATTTGGTTATATTATGAGAAATTAAAAATTAAAAATCATTGGTATCCATCAGATGAAGAATCCACATGACCCCATTCCTCGTCATCTTTGCACTTATTTTACATGACGATGAATTAACTACAATCTGGAATCCATCTAAAAAAACGTAGAAAGCAAATAGATCTAGGCCTATTCACCAGGTTCTTCTCCCTCCATAATCCAACCCATCCCAGTCATCTGATCACGGGATTGGAGCAAAATGGCAAACTTGAGATAACAGTGTTTTGAAACCAGATGAGTGTGTTGGTTTATCCTAGTTTTACTCAGTCTCTGATTACCCCCAAATTTTGTCCGGTAAATCTCCTTGGAAATTGCCACTTTGTCTACACCCTCTGGCCCGTATTCTGAAGTCAGGTTTAACTTTAACTCAGGTTTAAAGTTGTGGTTTAAGTATGGTTAGCCAATTGTTACATACATCACTAACAGTAGAGATATCATATTTCTGTTCATTTGGCTCTCAAATCATTCATAATTGTCTAGGAAGTATAAATAGATGATTGTCTTCACCATCGATGAATCAGGAAAGAGCACAGTAAACATAAGAAACATACAACTTAATAAAAAATTTTGACACTTTTGGCTTCCCATAATTTTAGCACAGAGTTAGACCATGGTCTAAGTTAAATAAACCCGACTTCAGAATACAGGCCTCTTTGTCTACTTTCCATTTGGTCTCACCTTACATGGTCTAATCCAAGTTCATCTACAACCAGTCATATACTCATCATTTGGTCAACTTGCTATTTAGCCCATTTAGCATAATAGTCTAATTTCTAGTAAGGCAATACCAATTTCAGTCAACATCCACTTAATACGACACCTCCAAAGTCGATTTGATTAGGTGAACTGTTTATTAACCTAATATTCATTTATAAAATGCAAAATAATTAGTAAATGAAGTAAATGGTGGTGATTTTTTACCTGATTGCTAAGAAAGCATGAACGCTTGTAAGCAAGCAACCAGATGACCGACAGCTTAAGGTCCTCTCCGAGGGACCTGGTGATGAGGATTAATGCCTTACCAAAGGGCACTAGCGCACCAAGTGGGAATCGAACCCGGGTCACCAGAATCCGAAACCCCCGCTCTACCGACTGAGCTATCGCGCCTTTTAAGTGGAAATTAGACCATCTCAGTCTAAGACTAAATGGCAATAAGATTAGATCAAGTGAATATTAGACCAAGAGATCGTTGGACCAAACAGTACTTAGACCAAATTGATAGTAGACCAAGTGGGTTAAACAATGGTTTTGGACAAAACTGAGAATTAGGCCATCTGCTAGTCCACTTTGTCATGTCGGTGCAAGAACGTCCTTCTAGCAAAACATTTTAGCGCACCCTATCAGTGCAGAAACAACCCACCCTTACACGATTCCCTTATGCGTGCTGCTAAGGGCGTTTTTGCACGCATGCGATGCACGAAAATGAGATGCTAAAGTCGTTCTTGCACCGACACGATGACTAGTTGAGCAATAAGCCAGTTCACGTTTAGCTCATGATCAACTTTTCTCAAATGACCTTTTTGATTTTTCATTAGGATAAGCACTATCATTTTCAAATGTAGATGTTGCGTAAGCTTTACCGGTAGAGTATTCAAATTCTAAGAACAAAAGGCATTGTATAGACCAGGTGACTATAGAATAGTACATCAGGGATAAAGTTTGGAAATCTGTTTTATTGTCTGCCTTTGGCACATTTGACTATTGTTTAGGCTACTGTCAAATACCAGTGATTATGAAGGCTCTATTTATACTCTTCAGCTTGGATGTGATAAATATTTTGAAAGGAATACATGAATAATCATCAAATCACAAATGCCTATGTCAGTGAATTTGAAAGCCACCTTCATGGTTGTCTCCAATGACCTTTTTCTGCTCGTGCGCAGTTTACAACCGTGAACAGGCTTATTGGATATGAATTATCTTGCTCTTGGGTGTGGTCAAACACATTCCCCTTCAATGATGAAATAATACGATACCCCATGGATGATAGATGCTTATTGTTGTTAGGGTAAGAAACGTGGCTCTCACTATTGAAGGGCTGGTCCAACTGCATATCAAGACCACTTTCCTCGAGCGAGGGATTGCACAGCAAACTATAGTCAGGTAAGAAGAATTCATGGGACTTTACATGGACCTTCCATCACGACCCATCTTTGACCCTACCAGTATTCATTTGACAATGAACCCAACCCTTGAAGCCTAAACCTTGATCAACAAAGAGCCAAACTCAAGAATGCCCCCAGGCTTACATCCAGACTTGAACTTTGGGTCACATCTCTGGTTTCTTTGAATGTTTCTGTTTGTCTTCTCGTCTACAATTTACTTTGTATCCAAGGAATTACATACATCAGCGGATTGCCAATTAATAGAGAGATTCATACATGTAGATTCAAATCAGGTAAAAAAAATCACCACCACCACCATAGGAAAACAAATTCAAACTCAAATCAATCCCATATTGGGTAGTTCAAAATTCAATACAGTTCTTAACAAATAAGCTATTTCAAAAGGAAACAAGATCAAAGAGTAGACATGGCTACCCAAAGTTCACATATTCATTAATCTGATGCCAAAATGAGTGTTTAAAGTATCGAGATAAGGTGAAATACCCCTTTTATTCTATGAAGACAAAATGATGATGTCACTATTCTGTTATCTTGTCCTATCAAACTACCAAAATAACCTTCCCCCCCCCCCCCGAGATGGCCCTGCCCTCATTCACTCGGGGCAATACTGCGTTTCTGATCATAATTTCACATTCAGCCTCAACTGAAGGCATCAAGTTCACTTCCTGCCAAATCAAAAGACCCCTATTTTTCTTTCATTCCAACGTTGATTCATTCAGTGATTTAAACATATTTCTGCCAAATTTGTTGGACGGTTCATCTGTTGATGATTTGCCAGAGATTAGCAGGGGGTGTCTGCCTAATTTCAAAACAACCTTTCCACTCCATCTCACTTTTCATAAGCCCCCTCCAGCAATGCAAGGTTTTTGCTACGATCACATTCTCTCACGTTCTCCCTAGTTTTTCTAACCTTACCCTGTGCAACTATCCCACCAGGCGCCTGCTCAGTGCTTTTGAAGGCATTGTTTGTCCATCTTTAAAGGGTTAGCTAGTCCCAATGTTCTTAAACAGAGACAGAAAAAAAAAAGAGAAGGGTAGTAAAATTAAGTAAATTCTGATTTACATAGATTCAGCATCATCATCATCATATACTAGTATTCCATTCAGCATATTCCCTTTTAAGAAGGGTAACTGATGCTTGCACCATGATGACACTTCCTCCTTCCACTACTTCCTGTCTTAAGGAACCTCCTCCTCATTCTGTGATTTCAAACCAACCTTATTGCTTCACAAATGTGGTTACAATCTCAATGAAAAATCAGTTTCACAACCTGCGAATTAGCGGGATAATTCGTAAAATAGCGCGCTATTTTGCAAATAATCCCAAGTTGACTTGGGATTGCAATCTCGAGATTAATCCTGCGAACTAGCGCGATAATTGCGTCTCCATTACAAATAATCTTGAGATTGTTCAGATCGGGATAATTTGCCGGATCAGAAATAGCGCTCTAATTTGAAAACTCGGGCTGGTGCAGACGGCCCTATTCAGTGATTTCAAACCAACCTTATTGCTTCACGAATGTGGTTATAATCTCAATAAAAAAAACAGTTTTACAACCTCTAAGCAAGCATAATCCGTTTGCTCGGTGCTAAAAACTGATTCATTTAAATTTTCAAACGCTGAAACACTTTGACAAAAGATATATTCAAAGGACTGTGCTTATTACAGTGATATTTAGGGGATAAATAACATTTGAATACATAGATAATCAGAAGTAATAACAAAGTCACCGGACTCCTTCAAATCAAAACAAAAATCACCCAAAGACCTTGTAACATCAAACAAGGTTACATTTCCTTTTTTCCCCTGACTCAATACAGTTTTGTGTATTTACGATCTCATATCTGGACTTTTTTGTTTTTTAGAAATGTTCTGAAGGCACCTGATCTTCATCTGCCTCTAAGACCCCGTTCTCATTACACTTTCTAAAACTAGTTTACTTGAAACCGGTTCGGGAAACCAGTTTGGAAGATGGCTTTGCTAGCATTCCCATTTGATCATCCGAAAGTGGTTTTCAAAATCACTTCACGTATTAGAAGCGATCATGTTGCTACAGGAACGCTCTCGGTGGGGTGACAAGTTTCCCGCGAAATTTGAAACCACAGCGTAGGCATTCTACACCTGTAGTGTTTAACAAGGAAAAGTGATCTTGAAAACTACATCGCGAGGTGGTTTTATGAACTAGTTCGTAAGATAACTTCCAAGATCACTTCGACTGTTCTCATTACACGTTAAACTAGTTTCTAGTAAACTAGTTTTAGGAAGGTAGTGAGAACGGTGTCTAAAATATGGTTCTCTCCATCATCAGAAAAACTGCTTGATATCATCACAGTGAGGTGAAACAAATCACTGCTTGTTGTGTAATCTAGGTCTACCATCAGCATGACATCAAACTAAAATACATAAATAGAACATATTCTACACATTGAGCTCATTAAGTCATAATTACATAGAATTAAGGTTTCTGAAATAGTACTTTTTATCAAAAGAATTAGGCCAGGAAAGTGCCCTAAATTTGTACATGTAAGCCTCAAATACAACTTTCTATCATGTTTCAGTTACCATGGCAGCATGGCAAACTTTATCAAGAAACTATTTTTACATAACTCACTAGTGAGTATATGTAAATCAGATAAGAAGGACCTGTGAACTTTTATTTCTTGGATCACTTGTTTAAAGGTCAAGTCCACCTCAGAAAAATGTTGATTTGAATCAACAGAGAAAAATCAGACAAGTATAATGCTGAAAATTTCATCAAAATCAGAAAAAATAAGAAAAGTTATGACAGCTTATTTTTCACAAAATAGTTATGAACAATGTGCATATATCTGTTTTTCTTATTTTACATCCTATTTTGATGAAATTTTCAGTGTTACGTTTGTTGGATTTTTCTCTTTTTATTCAAAACAACTTTTTGTTGGGGTGGACTTGTCCTTTAATAACCCATTAGCGACTGAACATATATGCAAGCCGTCTATGGAAAACATGTGATATAGCAAAATCAGTCATTCTCAAAGGGGTTAAAGTTGAATTAAGAAGACGATTCCAAATATTGAGATATTTACATTAATAGCAACCTTACAACCCCCCAAACACTAATAGGTGATTCGACCCCCCATTTTCTTTTTTCAAAATAGTGAATATGAACGATTTATCCCTACCCATTTTCCCTGAGTTCGCTCCTGCAATGCCTACCGAGACGGGTGTTCTTTGAGTGTGACGTCACCGGGGGGTATTCGGTAAACAAGGCAGTGCCGTTTTGTGTACTATGCACGTACTCCTTCATATGGAATAACTGCAGTTGAAGTTGTATCTGCGAGCCATAGAACTTGCAAAGAGGAAATGATTAAAATATTTGTGGCCGTACTATTATTCCAAATATGTGAATTCCCTCAGAATGATACCATAGACCCTAAAGGAATAATTTCAAGGTGAATAATATGAAATTTGATCGAGATCTTCTCACCAGTCGATAACGTAGCAGACGTGTTATTATGACATATTTATCCGCGTGTGACGCGGCTCTTGCAAAAAAACACAGTTGGTTGCGGAATTGCTTTGTGCCGACCGGCCGCCCGCTCAGGCGCAGCTAGCTGTCGAGCTACCGTACCGTTCTTGTTGTCTTCAACCATAGAGATGTATACTAATCTTTCTGTCTTCAACTCACTTCCGAATTGCGTTTGTATGTGTGACGGTGACCCCTAGCGTAATTAAATATAGAAAACAACTCAGAAGGCCGAGAAAGAATACTATACGTTTGGTTCAAGATTGTTCTGTGGAATGAGCTATGAGTGGAAATGATCCAGAGGATATAAAAGTGGAGTCAAAGACAAAAGAAAAGAAGAAAAAACGCCAGGGGATCGCTGCACGGCCATGAACTAAGTCGACATACAGTACCAGTACACTCAATGCCTGGGTGTTGTGTGTATTAGTATTATGCGTTCAGCGCGCGCTGAGCTAGCCGCCGGAATTACTTTCCAGCTACTCACTTGATTGAACATCGTGATAAAATAAATGAGAAATAGTGAAAATATCATTCAATAACTCACTGTTTGCTATCTTACATCATGATTGAAGAGTTCATGGTGGTTATTCATACTGTTTTTTATACAGGGAAAGTAAAGATTTGTACATATCAGTCCTATTTGTTTGATTTGAGTTGCTTTGAAAAAAAAAAGTAAAATATCTTTCTCTCTCTGCATAGCATTTCTGTATGACATTCAGGCACCTCTTATACTAAATTCCCCCCGGTGACGTCACACTCCGAGTGACTTTTCTGTACACTCGTCTCTCTGGCTCTGACAGGTGGCTAATTTCATAGACTTTCAAAGCAAAATATCGAGAAGGCAGAGGATTATTGTGACATGCTATGTGTTTGAACAACTTATATATACTATATATTGTATGTAGAACCTATATTTATGGAAACTCACCCCCTTCTTAATTCAACTTTAAGTACCTAGCAATACTAACTGCATATGACAGTATTTTAAAAGACCATTATTCTCAGCGAACAAAATGAAATAACAAAATAATGTGCGATTATGTCGTGGCTTTATTAAACAGAGATGAACGCTTTTCGGATTCTGGTGTCACAATGACATAACTATAAAACATGAATATGCACAATACCTCTGATTAGAGAGTTACATACATGTATGTCTGGAACCAACCGATAGCCTTGTTTTAGCAACCCGAAGGGGGGTTAAACCCCCCGGCTAGAAGGCCCCCTCCCAGAAAATCAAAGTTAAATTTCGCGGCTACTTCCCACTGGTTCTCTGCTAGCCGGACAGGACTACCAGCACAGCTATTAACTATCAGCAAATCAGTGGATTACAGATGGCATACTTATTATATATCATAACATATACATATATACATAATATACATGTACATATATACCAGCCTTCCCGCATAAGAACTTGGGTGAAGCCTAAATTTCACGAAAAATATAAATGTATACCGAATACCAGCCTCCCCGCCTTTGAGATCAGGTGAGGCCTAAACTGAAACTTAAAGCGTGACGAAAATGTATCCTTATTCTTGAATTTTGGGGGGGCAAATAGTCTCAGTCTCACATTATAACTGCAGAATGTTTTGGTCAAATTACCAAGAAATGTTTAAATATATTCTGAACTCTGGTCATAACTGATTATCAACTTCTAGGAAAAAATCACTGACCTTCAACAAGGAGTCCTTTGGTAGTTGAATAAATCCAGCTATAGGCAAGTAGGTCAATGTCTTTCCCTGAAAAAAAAAGTCAAAATGAAAGTATGCAAAGAATGTGTCGTTTCTCCTTAAAAAAATGAAATTTTATTTACACCATCTGATGCCATCTTCTTTGCAAAGGTACAAACACATTGGCATGTATTCTGAAGTCAGGTTTAATTTAAACTCTGTTTTAAAGTTGTGGTTTAACTATGGATAGCCAATAGTGGCATAAATCTCTAACAGTAGAATTTCAATATATCAACTCATTTTTTCTCTCAAATCATTCTTAACTTTTTTGGAAGGATAAATAAGATAGCTTTCTTCTCCATTCATGGGTTAAGAAAAAGCACAGTAAACGTAAGAAACATGCAATATGAGGAAAATTTTGACATTTTTGGCTTTCCATAATTTTAGCTCAGAGTTAGACCATGGTCTAAGTTAAGCCTGACTTCAGAATATGGGCCATTGGTTTCGAAAAGAAAATGGAATGAATATGATTTATATCTGAAACAATAATAATTAAGGAATATTATCATGATGGAAAGACAAGTTATCCCAATTGTAAAAGGGAAAACTATCCAGGACCTATGGAGAAAGATAATTTTGTAATGTATAATAACTCTTTCATTAGAAAATGAACAAAAAAGAATCTACAATTGTACTAAAATGGTAAACATTAGAATCTATTTAATTGATTAACAGCATTTAACCTTTAATTTCAACAATTTGACCTCTCAGGTTGAAATCTTACAAGAGGTCTATCTTCCATGGATTTCTCTATACCACAAATATAGGCATAAAATGCAGACATAGTTGTAAAGCAATAAGCATGGGTTAGGATGTTGATATAACAAAATAAGTTTTCTTTTAGTATATGCTTGCCACTTTCTCTTTTTCTTAATTCATATTTTACATTATTATAATTGCTGACTATCATTACCTTGTCTTTTCTTGATTTGTTATCGATGTTTTGTTGTAAATATTGTGATTATTTTTATGATAGTAAAACCAGTAAACCACATAATCTAAAAAAAAAAGATTTTTATACTTTTAGTCTGACGCACATTAAAAAAGTCAGGATGAGAAGAATTTTCAATCATCTTGCAGGGTAAAAATTAATTTTTGGCCACCCAAAAAAAATGTCTTGGTTGTCAATGTGCTTACAAGGAGGGGAGGATTCAGATCTTCATTAAGCCATGGATTTCAGTTATGTAATTCAATCGGGGTCGGCGGTGTGAAGGGGTAGCACGACTCGCGCCACGGCAGCTCTCGCTCTCCTCATCAATTAAAAGGGCTTAACAGGAGCATCGGATGATTTGAGTCGCCAGACAACCTTAAGCAGTCCTTTGACAAAAGAAGTGTACTTGACACGGAACTGGTGTCGCTTGGGTGACATTGCATTTTTCAGAATAGAATTGTAAAATTGAGTAGGTATGAAACTGGCAGTGCCGTACCCTTGGTCATTTATGTGCTTAGTATTATCATCTGGAAAACAAAGCGCTTGATAAAACAAAGATGTACTTTGACAAGACATTGTCCATGGACACACATCTCCTTCATGACATTGCACTTTAGAGTAAGATATTCCTATTTTCGTAATTGGAAAGGGAAGAAGTGGAAAAGTTTGCATACTCCAGAAACTTGGCACGATGAAGGGACAGGTATGAGATCATCCATTTCATGGAATTTTTTCACACAAAAAATAGATTAAAGAAAAGCATCTGATGCGCCACATCTGGACTTTGTCAAAAGATGTGGCTAAAGCATCTAGATGGCACTGCTCTTCGGAGGGCCACACCAGGACAAGCACTAGGTCAACTCCTCCGCAGGTTGTAATAAGCCTGTTCACGGTTGTAAACTGCGCACAAGCAGAAAAAGGTCATTGGAGACAACCATGAAGGTGGCTTTCAAATTCACTGACATAGGCATTTGTGATTTGATGATTATTCATGTATTCCTTTCAAAATATTTATCACATCCAAGCTGAAGAGTAATAAATAGAGCCTTCATAATCACTGGTATTTGACAGTAGCCTAAACAATAGTCAAATGTGCCAAAGGCAGACAATAAAACAGATTTCCAAACTTTATCCCTGATGTACTATTCTATAGTCACCTGGTCTATACAATGCCTTTTGTTCTTAGAATTTGAATACTCTACCCGTAAAGCTTACGCAACATCTACATTTGAAAATGATAGTGCTTATCCTAATGAAAAATCACAAAGGTCATTTGAGAACAGTTGATCATGAGCTAACCGTGAACTGGCTTATTGCAAATGATACATGACATCTACTTTCAATACATACTGCTACTTGGTGAAGCGAAAGCGAAATATACAAATGGTAGCATGCAATTTGGCATGAACTCAGAATAAGGCCAACACGATGACATCATAGAATCATGATTCAGATCACCCTCACATTTAAGCAACCTTTGCAAACATGGTGCTGCAGACACATCTTTCAAAACACCCCTTTTTCACCATTTCATGTTTTTTATTCAAAACTTTGCTTTTACTTTTGACTTAATGCAGGCCATGATTCTTTAAGTGTTTTTCAAAGCATGATTCTATGGTAAAAAGTGGTTATTCAATGCACCCTACATAAGCTGTAAAGACGGAGAGTAGAAAGCATTTCAAAGCAACGATCTAACCAGTTTTTAGTGACTAGTGTGACAAGAGAAGCTACACACCATATGCGTGGTGCACATGAAGATGTCAATATCTTCATGTCATTAAGAATTTAAATTGATGGTGTTACTTTAGCTGATTGCTATGAAAGCATGAATGCTTGTAAGCAAGCAACTAGAGGACTGAAGGCTTAGGTCCTCTTCTAGGGACCCGTTTCCTCATGGTTATCTCAGGGTTGGAAGTAGAAAGAGGCGGGCATGAGGAATAAGTTAAACCTTCATTCCTGAAATAGCAGCAGCTCGAGCTCTCGATCCATTGTTTTATGGGAGTGCTGTGTGCGTAAGGTCTCACTGGTAAGCCAGGCCATCCCTTCCTCTCCAGACGACATCCTGTGTGAAGAAAACAGAACAAGGAAACAAGGACGCGAAGAGAGCAACGCCGACGAAATAAAAGGTGTCCCCACGCTCTAATTGATGAGGAAGCAAGACCTTGCAGTGCGCTCTAGTTCATCCTTTTTGCTATCAATTACAAAGATAACACACACCTTATACACTATCTTCTAACAAATCCAAGGCAATGAAGTCAAAATGAATGTCGGAAGGGGTTGAAAAGTTTGGTCGGCGGGTGTTTGTCTTCCTTTGGACATGCGGTATCTGTCACCTTAGGTATTGGTTGTGAAGGAGGTTGTTAGGGAGTTTGTTTTTAATTGGCCATGGACAATAAGGTATCAGGTGATAATTAGAACATTACTTTCCCATGAGACAGCTAGGCAAACAGAATCCCTAAATGTCATTGTCTTCGAACATTCTTTAGAGCCAAAGGATGTCTGAACCACTGGCGGATCGGGGGGGGGGGGGGGGGTACAGCCGGCCCGTGCCCCCCCCCCCTTTGAAAAAAAAATTAAAATTTGTAATGCAAAAATGCTGTTAAAACAGAAGGGTGCTTTTTCCTCGCGAAAATGTGCCCACCCCTTTCGAAAAATCCTGGATCCGCCCCTTGTCTGAACAAAATGGTAGCAACCATTTATTCTGATACTGACAGGGGAAGTATCAGAGCTGGAAAGCTGGAAAATTCCCATTCTATGCCAATGTTGCAGACTTTGGTGGTAGGCAAAGGTGGAAATCTCTCCCCAAAGGTAGGGGGGACCAGGGGCTGGAAAATTTGACAAGCAAAAAATGAAATAAAAGGTTATCACCCAAAATGAATTTGACAAGCAAAAAAAAAGGGTTATCACCCAAAAAGTAAGGTCTACTTGTCCAAAATATGTGTTTTATTTCAATTTTGAAAGATGTATTTCTTTCCGTTATAAAAACTACAAATAGTAGGGGGGACATTTGATATTGTGTCCCCCCTACTTTTTTGGGTAGGGGTAACACGTCCCCCCTGGGATTTCCGCCCATGGTGGAAGGATGTGAAAAAAAGCGCCTGAAAATGACAAAAATTAATATTTTGCCTAGGCTTATATACACTCTACTAAAAGACAGGTTGGAAAGGGGAATTGCCCCCTTTGAAGGGCAAAGGAATGAGAGCATTGTCAAAAACGGTGGAAACGCTGTCATTTCTCAGTCCTTTTCAACCCTTTGCTTCCTTTGTGCTTCAAGAGTGTAGGCCCATCAATTCTTTTAGCTTTCAATACAAATTCTTTTGAATGCCATGAAGCCTCCCATGCATGCATGCCTGACATGGCACTACTTGTGAATATTTATACAACAAGAAGAAAGTGATTACTGGGCAGTTTTGTTTCAGTGGTCTCTATTACAGAAATTATTTTATTTTAGGTGCATTTTACCAATGTTGGCACCATTTCTGAAAACACATCAAGGCATTTTCGAGAGGCATTATATTATTGTTTGGAAAGTAAAATGGCAATAAGACAATATCGATATAAAACATGATATGTAATTTGATAATATCAATTGATCATCCATATTGCTGAATAACAATTATATGAAATAACTTGTGAAAAATTCCATTCTTCTGATCCAGATGAAATATGAAAGTGGTTTCATTTGGGAAGGACTTCCTGCATCTGTACTTGGATAATTGGCATTTTTCAGCACAGCTGAGTTCAGGGTGAGATGACCAGCAAAGTTATAGGGACTTCCCAAGGGATAATAAGAGAAAGACAGATATGAAAGTGAATTATTATTACCACGTGGAGATCCCACACCAGACCGTGACCCGGTGACCTTCAGTGACCTAGGTCATGGGTACAGTGTGAACAGCTGTCAAGTTTATGATCTACAGAAATTGAATTTTTAGGAAATGAAAAGATGAAGAATAGTTGTTTAGATTTGGGTCAAGTCAACTGTGACATTCTTCCAAAACAATAACAAAATTTCATGTCATTGAAAGTATTTTTTTTACGAAACATCTCGGCAGTCAATGCAAAATGTCAGATACAGTTCTCATGATCAGATGATAGAGCAAGAATTTGTGAAGCCCCAGATATTAGTTACACGAACACTGGCTGTTAAAATGCAACTGTCAACAGCATTATATTGTTTAATGATTCTACATGGAAAGTAAAAATAAGTGACAAAGTTGCAAGCATTCTGATTTTTTCTAGATATTTAGACAGTGGGAGGGGGGGTGAAAATGATGATTCCACAAACTCAAGACTCACAAAGATTATAGTCGACTCCCAGTTGATGCTATACAGAGTCAAATTGATCCGTGAAACGATGAATATTGTTGAAGATACTCTTCTCAAAAATAATTGTCATCATATTCGATTTTATCGATAGAAATGTGTAAAAAATCCAATTATAGCAAATTTTAAATTGTGTTTATTCAACTGTGAAATTTAGCCAAAAAACTTGTATCGCCTTTTAAAAAGTACCTTTTACAAGCCTTCTGACTATTATTCATGAGAATGTGGAATTCGTTCCAATAAAGTGGAATCAAAATCATGATATTTGGCTTGTGACTTTTGAAAAGTGACAATTTTGCCTTCTGGCGGTGCTCACTGAAGCATGACATAAAATATGTCCATAACATTTACTCAGAGGGTAGCTTATAAAATTACCTACAGCTCATGTAAAAATATATTAAAAACTCGCATTGGTTCGGAAATTATAGATGTTTGTTTTTTTTGTTGTGTATAGTTCGATTTGATTTTACATCAGTATAGGCCTAAATGGTTTCTGATAGTCTGTAGGCAGAGACCCTAATTGAAACTATGATAAAAAAAGTGGGGTTCTGACACAAGACTAGCACAATTACCACTTGCTGGCCTTCTATGCACAAGACCTAACCAGGAAGTTTAGGCTGCATGTTTAGACCACTTTCCTTAAGTGACAGATTTGCACAGCAAACTAGGTTTCTAACACCGAGAATCATCATCACGTTTCTATGAATCCCACTCATAAATGTGTCAATAATAATTAATCACGACTGATAACATCTTTATAGTTTCCTTCTCAATTTAACACCAAAAGCCAACCAAGACTATCATATGAA
This sequence comes from Lytechinus pictus, assembly GCF_037042905.1. Taxonomy (NCBI): domain Eukaryota; kingdom Metazoa; phylum Echinodermata; class Echinoidea; order Temnopleuroida; family Toxopneustidae; genus Lytechinus; species Lytechinus pictus. Next base: position 11,689,991 of record NC_087255.1, read on the forward strand.
GATGACAAAGTTAATCTGTCACGGCTCTTCGGCTATTTTTACCAACAAAATAATATGAAACTATTCAGGCGGACACATTCCTGTGTTTCAATTAGAAGTGAACTAAGCGTGATGGCTAAAGCTTAAAGGTAAATGCCAGTTCTGGTAACAATCTCAAAATGACTTTTTACAGAATCTAATATAATGACCACCCAAGTGTCTGTTTGTATGAATAAAAAATATGTGCCAAAGGATTCTGGAAGAAATTGTGTAATTGCTGAGAAATAAGCAAAATAAGCGCGGATTCGGTCACTTCCGTCGGGTCTTTATTCCAGCAATAATAATACACTGTCCCACGTGTGCCTTTCTGTGTTGGCGATCTTCAGTGTGATCGTATTTCAGCTTAGATTTTATGATTTCACAAAGTTCAGTTTATGTAATTGTACCAGATCTAGATCCTCGATGATATACTGACAATTAAGCCTGGTTTTACAGACTTTCTCATGAAATCAGTGTTTACTGCAACAACTGGCATTTCTCTTTAATTCCATCATAATCGGTTGACCTGTAATTGTGTACTAAAGGCTTTGCAGGGATATGCTTGACCGGTACAAATTGGTCAATTTTTTCAAAGCTGTGAAAGATCAATGAAGGATGAAGTTTGCCGAGTGCAAGCGAATGTCACAATACAACAAAATGCATATATAGGCGGTTTCAAACCGCCTCGATCACAAGAATCCCCATTAAATTACGAGAACATTTTTAGGCTAAAAAATACCCATTAATTATTCCTGCATTCACACCGCCCCGAAACATACACTTCGGGATAAATTCCTGAAGTAAGGAGCATGCGCAGTATGGTCTAATAAGCAGGCAAGGCGCGAGATTCAAAACCACTAGCCCAGCAGACACCCACGGCGCCCGCACCCAACGACACGCTGGGCTAAAAGTTCCCGTAAATTGCTTTCACATTGCCAAAATACCTGTGACCTTGGAAAAATCCCCGCGAAAGTTCTCGTAATTTTCGCCAAGTACCTACTATTTAGCGGGTATTTTCTTTCGGGGAAATTACGCGTAGTTTGCTTTCACATTACCAAAATACCTGGTATTTTCTGATCGGGGTAAATTTCCCGATCAGAGAATACCTGGAACTGACGAACTTCGAGGCGGTCTGAAACCACCTTATGTGATAGAACAAATCATTAGAAACAATTGCTAAATCAACATTTTCAATTTACTTATGGCAATGTGTATTATTAGGATCTTTCAAATTGCCAACATGAATTTTGACAAACTTAATTATTTTCAAAAATTCCCATAAAAAGTGATAAAATTTTATATTGTAAGAATACTTGAATCCCAAAAAAGTTCTTAGATTTTTTTTAAGAATACCAGTTTCGATACTATGTGATAATCGAGAAGATTTTATTCAGAAAGCAAAGTAGGCAGAATTTTATTTGAACAAATGGAGACCAAACTTTCAGATTAATAGGTCTATAAACTAAAATCATCAGGAAAACAATTCAATTAAAATTCTTTTGAAACGTTCCAACCCATATTCTAAGAAAACAAAAAATTGCACCACTAGACCGTGATGGCCAGCGATTCAGCTATAAACAGCCAGTTGACCAGTAAGTGCTAATTGTGTTCTAACACTTAGTGCGAAGTCACTGTCACGCTTGACCATCAGTGATTACAAATTGCCTATATAATAGAGCTGGCGTATCAATAAGAATAAAATAATGAGTTTGTTCTACTTCTAGCAATTCAATAAACAATTATGTGGGTGGACATATAGCCAGTTTATTTACTGCAGCCTATGTTTTCAATCTATGTCCATATTTCTGATCCGGTTTGAGGATAAGAAGCAAAACTTTGTTGGCAATTAGTATTTGTCTGTTACTTTTCACTAGTTGCTATCCAAAATACATGTATGTGCAAGATGTTTGAAAAATGGAGTATACGAACAGAAAAAAGGAATTAATGATTATATTACTTTGTATTATGTTTGAATGGAAACAACAAAAATTTTGAATAAAATTGAAATGTTTGAATGCCATTAATTAACTTTGTTATGAAAGATAGAAGCCAAATGACCTTTCACAGTCAGAATAAAATTGACTAATAATATATGACAATGAAACAAATTCCATTTTTAATGGTGATGTTAAAACCATATTCCATATGACCCATATCTAATTCACTTTGTGTGAACCTATTCAAAATGCGCATTAAAATCAGTCATATAAATGGAAAAGTTGAACAATTCAAGATGCTGATTAAAATATCAAAATCAGTGATTTTAGTGGAAAAGTTGAATACCAGCGAGGTGAAATCTTAATTGCTTCTAGTTACGATCCAACTCAATTTACAGATTACAAAACGAGGAAATGGACACCGTTAATCTCTGCTTTTATTACTGAGTGGGCAAAGAGAAATGATGCAGAACAGAATTCTGTTAATAATTCCTCCAAAAGAAATATTACATTCTTTATTGAACTTTTGAAATGTTAATCACCATTCTGACCGATAGCTGAACTAGCTTACAACTAGCCTTCTGACAAGGCTTTTAGCTTAGTGGTTAAACCTTTACCTACATGTGACAATCTTGCACATTTGTACAATTAAATTCAACGATCAAAATAATTAGTTACAAAATTCTTGACAATTATAATCATTTCTTTATAACGCCAGTAGGTACACCATAAAGAACACTGTCAGTAACAGTGTTTTAAAGGCTCTATTTAAGCACAGAAAAGAAAATTCCAGAGAAAATAGTTGTTCAAAGACATTTGATATCAACCACAGATGACTTTGTATTTGGGACATTTTTACAAGTTGTAAAAATAAAAAATGATGTGTCTTTTAAAATACAGGCATTAAAAACTGAGGGGGTATGGTTTTCAATGGGCAGCTATGAATGTTTCAATAGGCGACCGTGCAGAATCACAGGCATATATAAAAGTGCTGAGATAAGTCATTACAAATCAACCACTACTTAAAAAGTAATTATACAATGACGATTATAAGATTGGTGCTGCTGCCAACAACAAGAAAGAAAAAATAAGATTAAAAACGTAGATGGCACAAGAATAAAAGTTTTTCATTAAAAAAAAAAAGAAGAAAAGAGTAAAGGTTAATACCAAAAACAAAGTGGGATGGTGAAAATATTATGTAAAACTTCCATATTGAAAATATTAAGAAGCAAACAGGTATAACTTTCAAAGCAGTATCATATGATGCACTTTAACATATGTATAGGCTCCTTGCCTGCTCAAAAAGTTTTGGAAATACAAGTGTTTAAATACACATATCTTATTTCAATAATACAGCACCCATGCGAATATCAAACATATTTGATAAGTCTATTCTATTTCAATATCTGGCAGAGTGCCCAGCCTGCATGTCTGAATCCTCCTAGCCAGCTTTTTATCTCAGTGAAAAACACAGAGTAAAACCGTCAAATCCCATCAGTTCTGGGAGGCTAAATGTTGTTTTTCAATGATTTATCAGTGTTTTGAAGTCGAAGTACTTTCGAACCTAGTTTGATGATGATTTGTGTTGAGATACTTGTATAACTGTGACAAACATGTAACTATTTACGTTCATTTATCTTAAGAATTGTCATTCCTTGTTAACAAGATTACAAGCAGAATACTGGCCAAAATGGTTGATAATAAAACTTCTTTGCAATAAAATTAATTATTAAAAAAATCATTGGCAATTATATCATTTTCCACCCTTATCCTTTGAACAAAAAATATGAATGTGAAGGGAATTCTATTTTTGTTTCTTCAAATTTTACATTAAGTTTGATTTTAAAGCCTTTATTGGAAAAAACCAATGTGATTAATCAACAGTTCAAAATATTCAATTAAGATTTGTTGGTGATTGAATCTGGTGGTTTAATTATCTATTCATCATTCTCATTTATGGATAGTAAAGTTTTATACTGGGAAACTGCCTGCCTTTCTTATTTTGGGATCCAATCAATTGTATCATTTATGTTTAAAGAAGTGTCAACCATATTCAAATAAAAACTCTTAAAATTGGAAGTGGGCTACAATCAGAAGACATAAACAAAAAGGGTGTGTTGAAAATGAAACAATTCATGTTTTGTCTGTCTTGAAAAAAAATGTAGACAATGTCTGGGATGAAAGGAAAGAGACAGTTGGCAGGAAAGAGTTGTAAGTAGGGAATTGAAATGAAAATGTCTGTAGACTTTAGTCATACAGTAGCAGTATAGAATATAAAGGATGTCACCCATCCCCCCCCCCCCCCCGCACAACACACCTTCACCAACACTCAACCCTACACTTTTTAACTAAACATAAACTCAGATTAACACTATCTTTGATATTACTTTTTTTATTATCCACCTATCATCTATTTCATTTTTGTTTTATTTTAATTGCATCTTTATTTATTTATTGTTTGTTTATTCTATATATATATATATAACATCCCTTTTCAATAATGTTTCATATTTATTTTTAAAAAGGCATGTTAAACACTGACCTTATAAATTCAGTCATTGCATATCAGAAAGCTACAAAAAATGTAAAAATTTCTTTCAATTTTTAGCCCACTTTATGTTTTGAGATGTGATTGTATCGCCCTCCCCAATATATATATATATAAATAAACAATAAATACATAAATATTAAATAAATAAATAAATAAATACTAAAAATAGAAATGATATGCAGTTAGGTTTATCAAATTTATTGAGTTTCCAATGCTCAACAAAGGCATGAATTCAAAGCGCTCCAGTCACAACCTCTATCCCACCAGGGTTGCAAAACCTAAGTCTAGATTAAAGATAAATACCAGTTGTGGTAACGATCTCAAAATGAGTTCGAACAGAATCCAATAAAATTACCGCCAAGGTGTTTGTATGCATACATAAAATATTATGTGCAAAATAGTTCTGGAAGAAAATGCGAATTGCTGAGATATTAGCAAAAGAAGGATGGATTTCCATCAAATGTCGGGCATTTGTCTAAGCAATATTAATGCACTGTCCCACATATGCTATTCTGTGTTAGTGATCATCAGAACTATCGATTGTGAGCTAAGATTTTATGATTTTATAAAGATAAGTTTACATGAATGTACCTGATCTAGATGTTTGATAATATTTTGACAATTAAGCTTGAATTAAAAGACTTTCTAAAGAAATAATTGTTTGCTGCAACTCCTGTCTTTACCTTTAAACTATTAACCCTGCAATCACAGAGGAAGCCCTTCACCCAACATCAATCAATGACCCAAGCTACGAGAAAGTGATAATTTCTTGTTGGTAATCGCTAAAAATTATTTGGACCTGTCTCTGAAACTTTTAATACAGATACGTTCCTTTCAAACCTCGGCAGATTGAGCGTGAATCCGCCTGGTGCCAAGAGAAATTACCAAGGAAATGTTAAATTGTCACCCGCAAAAGTATTTCCTGGTTTTCATGCTCCAGCGTGCATGTGAATGACTTCCCACCCAGTCTGTCTTGTGGCTGTGGTGGATTTTCTGTTAGCATTGACATTTATTATATATGTCTCTGACACTTCTATGTTGATTCTTAGTTCTGTATGTGATTATAAAGGTCACTGTGCAGTCAGTCTGATAGGGTTGATATAAGTTTTGAAGTTGCTGATGAAGATTGTTGCAACTACAAAATTAATTCCAACATGGTGTATATGATGATGATGATGATGGTATTGATGATCGACTGAAAAAGTGGTGATGATGACGAAAGAGAAAGAAAGAGATGATGATGGTGTTGATGATGATGATGATGATGATAATGATGGTGGTGGTGGTGATGACATTGGTAACGACGATGGTGATGATGATGATGATCACCATGGTAATGATGAAGATGATTATGATGATCGTGATGATAGAAAAAAGGAAAGGTGATAGAAATAGAAAAGATAAAAGTAACAGAAGATAAAATAGAAAAGGTGGTGCTGCACCATCCCGAGTTTGCTCAATCTCGAGATTTTAGCCCGATCGGCCCACTTCGCGATTAATCTCGAGATTCAAGAAACCCCGTCTGCACCATCGCAAGAAGAGCGATTCCTGCTCGAGCGAGGCAACAAGCCCGATATTACGAGCATGCGCACTTTCGGATCTTGGAGTTTCAACGGCCCGCGCTTTTGAATAACTTCCCGCGATATGCAAGCAATGTACTCCTGTCACTAGCACTTTCGCCGAATTCAACCGGTGTTATGCAACAATCCTCTCAGCTCAGCGAGTGAAGAAGTGATGTATTCTTCGTTAAATATGATGGCGGAGTAGGAGGCAACGACAGAGAGAGAGAGAGAGAGAGAGGGAGAGAAGGAGGAAAGAAATGCTATTTGCTCACATTTTGCTGTTGTTATTGAATATAACCATCGTCGATGAGCGCCTCCCCCTTCGGTCTGGTCTCTCCCAAAATCCATTCACTGGTGGGACACCATCGTTGCTTATGAACGCTATTCGCATGTATGAAGTTGACTTTCGCACGTGTTTATGTTATGACCAAGGCGGAAGTGGAACGCGAATTGCATTATGGACTGACGTCATGAATAAATTACCCCGAGTCCAATCTCGAGTGCGTCTGCACCGACGAATTAGCGGGATAATTCGTAAAATAGCGCGCTATTTTGCAAATAAACCCGAGTTGACTTGGGATTGCAATCTCGAGATTAATCCTACGAACTAGCGCGATAATTGCGTCTGCACCGCCAACTATCTCGAGATTTTTCAGATCGGGATAATTTGCCGGATCAGAAATAGCGCGCTAATTTGAAAACTCGGGATGGTGCAGACGGCCCTAAAGAATGGAAAATGACACTGATAATCTGTAGTCCAAAGGCAAAAGAGCAAAGTAGGAAGGAATGCACACTGGAAGATTTTATTTCTACCTGAATGATATTCTGACCCTCCCCCCCCCCCCCTCCTCCTCCACTCACCTCACCTATTTACCTGGCTGTGATTCACCAAGGGATAGTCTGCAAGCACAGACCCGTATTGAAACTGAAATCCAAAGGCTCACTTCAGGTTAGGTGCTTACCTTTTGGTGTTGGTGTTGGGCATACTTTCATATTAGCACAGCACCAAACTTATAAAGAAAATGGTCCTGGGACAAACCTCACTAGGTGTCAAACTCTCAATATGAGGACAGGAAGCTGAATTATGCTTTTAACACTGACACCAGGACAAACACTGAACTTGATATCACCCATTGCATTGAGTCTTATATAAAGCCTATCAAAACTCCTCTTCCATGGATCAACCAGTGGTGCACTTACCAACAGTTTTAAACTAATATTCAAACCTTTAGGAGTATTCCAATGGATTTTCTCTGTGACTGTGTTTTTTGGGGGGAGGGGATACAGTTTATTTTCTTGGGATAAGGGGTATTCAAACAGCGAAAAAAAATTGTTTCCCCTTAGAAGTTATACTAAACCATTCTTGCAAACAGGTGTGACTTTTTTTTTTTTTTTTGGGGGGGGGGGGGAGGGATCCATACAACGTCCTGAATACTGCTGTACAAAATTCCAAGTAGGTGACCCCAAACAACCCCCCCCCCTTCCCCTATTGCTGCTCCTGCCTCAAAGAACATCAAAATTTCACAAACACCTATTTCTGATTGAGACTAAAAACTTTACATTTCATTTAACTGGGGGGGGGTGGGGTTGGGGAGGATGAGTGGGAAATCCTTATCCCTTTTTTAAACATTTAATTGGAGGAGAATGACAATCATTTCATCGAGACCAAGTATATTTGGTGTTTCAGGCGCGAGACTACCTTGAGAGGAGCATCCTTTTACCCTTGGGCTTGGGGTAACTTCAAACACCTGTAGGTGTGTCAGGGAGATGAACAACAGATGAAAGATAAGAAGAATGATGAAAGTAGGATACATAACCCCCCCCCCCCCCCCGTCTGCTGTGAAACCCTTAACCTTAGGAAAGGAAATCGGTCTGAATGCAGCCTAAGGTCCCACTTAAATGACTTGTGTTCAAAAGGCCCCCCTTGTAAAACAGCAAGTGCCATTTGTGCTAGTCTTGTGTGAAGACCAACTTGTTGATCTAAGTTTCAATCAAGGTCCGTGCCCCCCCACCCCCTTCACCTCTTCACATCACTTCTATATATTGCAGTCTATCACGTATACCCTGAAGGATAGTTAACATCATCGTCATCGTATTTCCCGGTAAACTGCTGATTCGTCTATTGACAACTCGTCCACTCATCACATGGTCTACTTTCATTTAGTCTAATGCCATTCCATCCATCAACATTTCGTTTAACAACCATTTGGTCCAATAACCATTTAGTCCAATAATCACTTCGTCTAATCACCAGATCGTCTACGACCATTTCGTCTAATAACAAGTTGGTACCAATACCCATTTTCTTTTCATTCATTTCGCTCAATTAACAATTATCCAATTAGACCAAATGGTTTATGGACTAAATGGCTGTTGGACCAACTGGTTATTAGACGAAATGGTGAGTGGACGAAATGGCAATTAGACCATGTGGATAGTGGACGAATTGATGATAGCCCAAATGATAGGAGACGAGTTTGTAAATTGGCATTAGACCAATTGGAAATAAACCGTATCATGTATGTACTATTTCAAATTTTAAAGAAGAATTAAAACTAGGTAGTTATTGATTGTGTCAAAGGAGAAATATCACTAAAAAAGAATGGTGTAAGTTTGATAATCAGTCCAAGTAAAGTACTAAATGTGTAAACCGTTTGGAAAATTAAGATAAAGAAGACTATGGTGGCCTATCTAAAATCATTTTTCATGTAAAATCATGAATGCATCGATAAAAAATGTTTTATAAAGGTTTTAATTTCATATCGTCCACACCATGACAGTTTAAGGACGGAAACATTCATATAATGTAATAACCTGATAGCCTGGAATAGCGACTGATCTCCTTGGAAGAATAGAGTACTAGACAGAGCAATAAAAGTGAGAGATTTTGAGGTAGGTTTTAATTATCACCTGGAAATTATCCCCTCAAGCATCTCCACTCAAAGGATACATATCCTTGAAATTCTATCTTTGTAAAATGATATCTATTACCGTAATCTCATGGGTAAAAATTAAGGAATTTTTACATTTATATTGAAAATTCTTCTCTTTCCCTCTCTGCCCTCATCTCTCTCACTCTCTCTCTCTGATCTTGTTTTTTATAATTTTTTTTAAATTATAATTAATTTTACCCTATATTCCAAACCCGACAATCCTCTTATTTCCACAATCATCATCAAAGTAAGTTATAAATTAAATCTCTAATAGGCCGATACAATTTGGCCAGGAAGAACACAAAACAAGATGTTTGCTGCAGAAAAACTAAGTTCTTACAGTGCTTCCTTTAATTGAATTATTTCAAATAGGCCTAATTGATATGAAGAAAATGACAAAGGCAATTTTTACTTTAAAAAAGACATAAAAGCATGTGGAATGCACATGCTACTTTCGGCAAGAGCTGTTCAATTTCAATGTTGTTTAAAGTCAAATCAATTTTCTTTTTAGACAAATTTTCTCAATTCAATTTCCTTACATTACAAAATCATGAAATTTTCATACTTTAGTAGATGAGAGCTTTAATGAGATATCAACATGGACTGAGAAGACATTTCATGACCAGATTTTCTCAGAAAAGTAAAAACTATAAGCATGCTCAAATCCAAAATAAATGAATAGAGTTCCTTGATGCCTATTTAATCAACACCACGAGAGCCATTTCGGGGCCACTGTTCCTAAAATAGATCCTGCCAATTCCGTTCCTCAGCAAGCTGAGGGGTGCCGACAATTTATCGGAAACTTGGAGACAATTTTACAAATGGTGAGAGGAAAGCAGGTTCATCGAAGATGAGTTGATGGGAAATTAAAGCTGCTTACTAACAGAGTGACAAGTGTGTACGGGGCCCCGTCTTACAAAGAGTTACGACTGATCCAATCAACCATAACTATGGAAAGCCAACAACGTCAACATATAAAATACTTGTTCATTCAAAATATTTTCTAGTTATGATGTATATTCATACATTCACTGTTTTCTTGACAATTCATGATGCGTCTATTTGTTTTCAAAAGACATTGTACAAATTTCTCAAAGAAGAAAATTATGACATTAATGGATTTCTATTATACTTGAGGTTGTTCGGATCAATCATAACTCTTTGTAAGACGGGGCCCAGGATTGGTTAGTTTTGCTTGACTTCCTCTCTGATTAGAGATAGAAATTCCATAAAAATAATGATAAAAACATGATTTTTATGAATTGATGATAGCCAGCGATTGTTTGGATAAAACCATTTGTTCTTGTAGTATCTGTCCATTAGGTATGCTCCTATTATACAATACCCTTTGTATTAATGAATTCCTGGCAGGAAGGTTTCTAGAAACCTTTGTTTTGATGTTGCCCAGGGCAATGATGAAAAAGTGCCTAGAGAGCATGGAACAAGAGTATCATAAAATAAACATATGGTACTTTTTTTAAAATTGCATTATCATTAATTCACCATTCTCACACTATCAACAAAATGCTTTCCCTGACTCGAAAACTGAGAATACAAATAATTTTCTCTAGGCGTTGCTGCACCATCCCGAGTTTGCCCAATCTCAAGATTTTAGCCCGATCGGCCCTCTTCGCGATTAATCTCGAGATTCAAGAAACCCCTTCTCCACCATCGCAAGAGCGATTCCTGCTCGAGCGAGGCATCGATGCATTATGGCTGACGCCGTGAATAAATAATCCCGAGTGCGTCTGCACCTACATATAAGCGCGATAATTTGTAAAATAGCGCGCTTTTTAAAAAATAATCCCAAGTTGACTTGGGATTGCAATCTCGAGATTAATCCTGCGAACTAGCGCGATAATTGCGTCTCCATTGCAAATAATCTCGAGATTGTTCAGATCGGGATAATTTGCCGGATCAGAAATAGCGCGCTAATTTGAAAACTCGGGATGGTGCAGACGGCCCTTCTGATCAGAAAATTCACCTTGATCTACCCTGATCACAATACACAAGGTATTTTTACCAAAATCAAAGCAAATAACTAGTAATAGGGAAAAAAGTTACTGCTTATTAGTTATTAACCTCCTTGCCAAAATAACAAGAATTTTTGCAGTGATTTTTTTTCTCCAAGGTTGCAGGTATTCTTGTACTGTGAAGGCATTTTAAAAGAATTTTCCCATCCTGCACTTCGTACATGGGTACAATACGGTGCTTGGGTTGTTAGCTGCTTAACTAGCCATTTTGAATGCTGCGCTTCGTCTGCTAGTCAGGCCAGTCTGCGCATGCTCATAACTTTTAGAACGTACCCATGAAAGGATCAGTTTCTGGACCGGTGTGAATGCAGAAAATTATTATTGGGTATTTTGAGGCCTGAACTGTGCATTTCTCATTAATTTGCCAGTCCTTTGGTGATCGAGTCAGTTTGAAAGGACATTTTGATATATATCACGATCTCTCCAAGATGATAATTTGACCGATGGTCATTAGGATCAAGCGGTTGGTTTGACCAGACGATCATCACAAGGGAGCCTCGTTTACTAATAAAGCTGACAAATCACATTTCCTCATTCATGTCATATCAATTACAATTCCAGCTATATATGGTCACATTTGATCTTAATACTACAAACCGGTCATTGAATGAATACGGAGGGTCTAACTGAAAATCTCTCAATCCCAGGATATCGTGTCACTCACTCGGGTCAATAAAGACAGCCAATCACGTTAAGATAAGATCACCTTCAAGGTGCCTTCGTAAGACAGGGATCATCACAAACATCATCTACTCAAATGGTCAATCTTTTTAGATCTGAAGTCCATCCATTCAGATTCTTTCCAATCTTTTGAGGATCCATATGTGGATAGAAGTTATGCCACATACAACCAGTGAATGAAAAGAAACTTGAAAGTTTGTATACTAAGTTAGTATACAAAGTTAGTATACATACTAACCTCCTGAAAAAGGAAAATGCTTACTTAATAAACCTTCCTACATTCCTAGTACTTTTTCTCAAGCAATTCCTTCCATAATAACACTGAATTTTAGATATCCCATAATTAAGAGAATTTTACCTGCAAAGAAAATTTTTACTTGACATCAAAATAAAAAACAACGAAAAAAAGTAAAGTTATGCAAGGCTCCTAACCGAATATCTAATTGGAAAACTTATTCATTCATTTCTATAAAATCAAAGCGTGCACATCCCATACAGTAAATTCCTGCAGAAATCCTCAGAAAGCGTCTTATCAAGGGTAATGTCACCTGGAGTAATAAGGAAATAGGACTCGTTAGCGAAGTAATTAGATTTAGAGAGCATGGCTTCATGGTGTGAGATTGGCTGGTTTGATTGGCACCAATCCATGGACTATGCCTATTACAAAGACAGTCGACCCCCAGAGTCCCTCTCAATCTCACTTGAAATCCTAAACATTTAATAGCTTTTACTAAAGACTCAGGTCGAGGTGTGCCATATCGAGTTATTTGTAATGGTATCTTGAAACCAGTGAGCATGATGTGAAAATATGATTTGAGATTGACTGATTTTTTTTAAAGGACAAGTCCACCCCAACAAAAAGTTTATTTGAATAAAAAGAGAAAAATCCAACAAGCAAAACACTGAAAATTTCATCAAAATCGGATGTAAAATACGAAAGTTATGTCATTTTAAAGTTTTGCTTAATTTTACAAAACAGTTATATGCACATCCTGGTCGGTATGCAAATGAGGAGAGTGATGACGTCATCCATTCACTATTTCTTTTGTATTTTATTATATGAAATATGAAATATTCTAATTTTCTCCTCATTGTCAAGAGAAACAACGATCAATTCCTCCCTGAACATGTGGAATGAGCATTGTTTAATACTATATGGTTAAGTCAAGTTGGTCCTTATTGTCAAATATGTAAAAAATGAAATATTGTATAATTCAAACAATAAAAAACAAAAGAAAAAGTGAGTGATGGACATCATCGACTGACTCATTTGCATGTCACTGAGTTGTGCATATCACTGTTTTGTGAAAAATAAGCGAAACTTCAAAATGCCATAACTTTCTTATTTTACATCCGATTTTGATGAAATTTTCAGCGTTATACTAGTTTGATTTATCTCTATTAATTCAAATCCTCATTTTTCTGGGGTGGACTTGACCTTTAATGGTAACAAAACATGTCTGGGCAATTATCGCCTGAACCCTGATGATACCCTAAGGAAAATGGTTACACTTCTTAATTCTGAAGGTTCGTAATTCCGAGGGTTCATTATTCCGAAAGTTCGTAATTCCGAAACACGTAAATTGCCTATACCTCTATGTTCGTTAATCCGAAAACGTAAAAGGGTTCGTTAATCCTAACATTTGTGGCGTTATTCCGAAGGTTCGATAATCCGAAAACGAAATAAGGTTCGATGTTCCGAAGGTTCGTTAATCCGAAAACGAAATAAGGTTCGTTAGTCCGAAAACGAAATAAGGTTCGTTAATCATTTCGTTTTCGGACTAACGAACCTTCGGAATTACGAACCTTCGGAAATACGAACTTTCGGAATATCCGAACCTTGGGAATAACGAAGCTTCGGAATTACGAATGTATGCGAGGAAAATAACCCTCAGGAAACCCTCCCCCAAAAAAAGAAATTAACACTGATGACATCCACCCTCCAAGAACAATTGCTTCCCCAATTCGTCCACAAATAAGAAGTGAACTAATCACAAACGAAGAATAAACTAGTCCCGGACGAAAAACAACTTCAGCGAACAATTTGCACCGGTTCCGAACCTTAAGGACATGTTTAGTGCATGATTGGCGCACTTTGCCACATAAAATGCGAATGTTAGACATTGCCAGTTTTTTTTTATTTGCATCCTTAGTAAAACCTTTGCAAAGTGTTTGTAAGCCCTATGAAAACGGGGCTGCAAAGAATCAGTTCCATAGAATTACAGCTGTTCACGTTTATCTTTAAAAGTATACAGTAGATGACCACCATTCAAATTCTCGATAATCTTTCTTATTTGTGCTTTTACCTTTGTTTTGTTTCTTTACACCACCGTTAATTCATCCAAACTCCATACATGTATGAATATTATTCACATTGTTTTTGGTCCATATTTGAATAACTGATAATGTTACATTAATTACATTGTCTGTTTCAAAATGTTCAACCATCTACAAAATCCAAAAGTTGATTTAAAAACTGCCATGTTTCCATGCAACTATCAGCACAATGCCAGTAAGCAATCATATATACCGAATGATAATTCATAAACCACATGTCATTTACACCATCCGGTCATGAAAGAAAATGTTTTGTGTAACTTGTAATTCAAAAGAACAAGTAATCTTCTTGAATAAATTTATCACCCGACCAGATGGTTTGCATCGTACATTTATATCAGAATAAATGGTTTCCTAATATGCTTCAAGGGAAATCACATTGAAGATTTCACTTTGTACCCTCTTGAAGAGTATGTTAAAAGATTTCATTCAATATGGCCTGCAGATTAATGGGGGTTTGTTTAATTGGCCATGGTTTGTCATATAGAATAAAGTGAATCATGATTTAAAAACGAATGTGGCTGGAATCAAGAGGCTTGGCAAATCTATGTATATTCAATTTCAGTTAAGTTTAAGTCATTAATTAAAGCCCCCTCACACCTGACCGAATGTAGGCAGACGAAGGGTGACGAATGGGAAAAATGCACGAAATGCACGCGAATTCAACGAATTCAAATAAAATTTCCGTCAAATCATGCGATCAGTAACTATTGTCAAATTTATCAACGAACGGTGAGCGAAGGATAAATATGACATGCGAAGGATATCTACTTTTCAGTTCACCTCTTTGAGTAAATTGCAGCCGAAGGCGAGCGAAGGGTTGATATAACCCAATAAGACGAAGGAACAGTGAGCAATGGTTTGATATGGCGTGCCATTAGAAACGAAGACGAGGGAATAGATTGGGCATTCTTGTACGTTTGTGTCTCGTGTTGTTTCGTTAAGGGTTTTTTCAAGATCAGTCCACTTGGGCAAAAGAGCGATGAGGGACTATGTGCGACAATAACACACGAACGATTACCGCAGACTTAATAAGAGATGCAAATTCAAACAGATGACCAACGATTTTTCAATTCGTCTGGAAATTTTAAAAATGTTCAAAATTTCCACGTAAATTTGAATAATCGCAGCTGTTAGTTCAGAAGGTGTACGAACCCAAACACGAAGGGTAAATATGATTTACTATCATTTACCATTGAAAACGATTTTTTTTAAATGACTTTCGCCAGCTATCGCAAGGCATATTTCAGGCAATTCAGTTAGGTGTGAGGTGGCCTTTACCACACGATGAAAAACATTGTGAGGGGTCTTTATATTAAGAGCTTCACATCATAAATCACTCTCTGTAAAGCCTTGAATTGGGATTTCATATATCTGTCTACCCTCATACATAATTATTAATCAAATCTTAAGCCCATTTCAAAACTAGATCCTTTTGCAATCAAACGATCAAAAATTCAAAGATATTTTACAGCTTCTTTATAATAGTCTGATGGTTACAAGATCTGGTCATACTATGGCTAATACAACCATACAAAATAAATAGATTTAGAAGGAGTTAATCATTTACATCCACAGGGATCCCCTTCCTTCAACCCCCCCCCCCGACCCTACCCCACAAAAAATTGCTTACCTTGATCACTGATTCAATAAAGACTCGATGCTATCTGCTTCAAAATAAGTTGAAAAGGTCAAGCAGAGAATTTTTAGTTCCCGATGACAACTGTTGCAAAGATTTCTCCTAGAAAACTCAATTTGTCACGGGCTCAAATATTTCTTGGCGATAGTTCCACGGATATGACTTTTCCTCTGCGGGAATCCAATTTCAAGCTTTCCATCCCAACCCGATCTCTTCCTCCTTTTCTCCGATTCGACTCCGAGGAATCTCTCACAGCGGTATCCTCTCTGGTTCCAGATCTGGTATGCTAAGATATCCAGCGGCTAGATGCATCCTGGGAGCATATAGTTCCTGCCCGATCATATCGCGCCACGCTGTCAAAACAAGGTGATATCTTGGGATGAACAATGAACCAGTCCTCAAAGGCAGCCTGGGAATCACTTCACTCCAGGTTCCAGGGTTTCGAGTGCAAGCTGTGGAGACAAGTCAAAAACGATTGTAATGACGGAGTACATGCAGGTTATTTGGTTGAGAAAGAAGGAAGAAATATTGTGTGCAAATTAACTGTCCAATGGCTCAGCAATTCAAACAATTTACATGCACACAAAGAGTTTAGACTACTGAGCAGAATTGCATTAAAGTTGAATTAAGAAGGGGGTGAGTTTCCATAAATATAGGTTCTACATACAATATATAGTATATATAAGTTGTTCAAACACATAGCATGTCACAATAATCCTCTGCCTTCTCGATATTTTGCTTTGAAAGTCTATGAAATTAGCCACCTGTCAGAGCCCGAGAGACGAGTGTTCAGAAAAGTCACTCGGAGTGTGACGTCACCGGGGGGGGGGGGGAATTTAGTATAAGAGGTGCCTGAATGTCATACAGAAATGCTATGCAGAGAGAGAAAGATATTTTACAATTTTTTTTCAAAGCAACTCAAATCAAACAAATAGGACTGATATGTACAAATCTTTACTTTCCCTGTATAAAAAACAGTATGAATAACCACCATGAACTCTTCAATCATGATGTAAGATAGCAAACAGTGAGTTATTGAATGATATTTTCACTATTTCTCATTTATTTTATCACGATGTTCAATCAAGTGAGTAGCTGGAAAGTAATTCCGGCGGCTAGCTCAGCGCGCGCTGAACACATAATGACTAGTACACACAATACCCAGGCATTGAGTGTACTGTTATGGTCTGGTATGTCTACTTAGTTCATGGCCGTGCAGCGATCCCCTGGCGTTTTTTCTTCTTTTCTTTTGTCTTTGACTCCACTTTTATATCCTCTGGATCATTTCCACTCATAGCTCATTCCACAGAACAATCTTGAACCAAACGTATAGTATTCTTTCTCGGCCTTCTGAGTTGTTTTCTATATTTAATTACGCTAGGGGTCACCGTCACACATACAAACGCAATTCGGAAGTGAGTTGAAGACAGAAAGATATATAGTAATTAGTATACATCTCTATGGTTGAAGACAACAAGAACGGTACGGTAGCTCGACAGCTAGCTGCGCCGGAGCGGGCGGCCGGTCGGCACAAAGCAATTCCGCAACCAACTGTGTTTTTTTGCAAGAGCCGCGTCACACGCGGATAAATATGTCATAATAACACGTCTGCTACGTTATCGACTGGTGAGAAGATCTCGATCAAATTTCATATTATTCACCTTGAAATTATTCCTTTAGGGTCTATGGTATCATTCTGAGGGAATTCACATATTTGGAATAATAGTACGGCCACAAATATTTTAATCATTTCCTCTTTGCAAGTTCTATGGCTCGCAGATACAACTTCAACTGCAGTTATTCCATAGTAGTACACAAAACGGCACTGCCTTGTTTACTAAACCGGGACCGAATACCCCCCGGTGACGTCACACTCGAAGAACACCCGTCTCGGTAGGCATTGCAGGAGCAAACTCAGGGAAAATGGGTAGGGATAAATCGTTCAAATTCACTATTTTGAAAAAAGAAAATGGGGGGTCGAATCACCTATTAGTGTTTGGGGGGTTGTAAGGTTGCTATTAATGTAAATATCTCAATATTTGGAATCGTCTTCTTAATTCAACTTTAAAGGTTATTTGAGATACTTAGTTGATAAAACAAATAAAATTATCAACAAATTTACAAGATATGACAAGCTCTCAAAGAGGTGTACCAATTAAAGGTGATCTGTTAACATTTTATATTTTTTTAAATGCCTTCAGTGTCGCAATGGATCCCAAAATTGATAAAAAATTGAAAAATACTAAATCAATATTTTCAATATTAAAAATAAACTATGAAGATAACCCAACAAAATTTCAGACTCAATCGATTCCTTAGATATCACGTTTCTCAAAAATTTAATTGAATCCTATATTTCTTTCTCTATTAATATTTCTGTCTACTGATCATGCGACCCTCTTGGGATGTTCATGAAAATGGTAAAATTATAAAAAATTGCTTTTAAAGATCATGACCTGAAATGGATTTTCTGTTTTGATATACCAGTCAATGGAAAATCACTGTCACTGTCCCTATAGCAGACCTGCCAACCTCTGGGAATGAAAAACTGTTTTCTGTGATAAAAAAACCTGTATTTTTCCCCAAAAAAGTGTATTTCATAATAAAATGCTTGGCGCACTCGCTCATCGCGGCGCTCAAGCTGCATGCAAGCTAAAATGCGCACTGCTCTTGCAGATGAAAAAAAAAACATTGAAACATGTGTATATCTTCACCCTGGTTTGAACAAAATGATTGAAAAAAAAAACAAGTTACCTGAAATTACATTGATCTAATAACCATATTTGTGCACATTTTATGAAACAGAGACATATAGAGATTATTTTTCTCAATAAATTACGATTTTTACAAAAAACGTATTTTTCAAGGAAAAAACGTACTGCCGTATTTGGGTTGCAAAAACGTACTAAATACGGCTAAAACGTACTGGTAGGCAGGTCTGCTATAGTACAAAAACTTCTTGCAACAATCATTCAGGTACAAAAGGGAGTTACACCTTAAAGGACAAGTCCACCCTAACAAAAGAGAAAAATCCAACCAGCATAGCACTGAAAATATCATCAAAATCGGATGTAAAATAAGAAAGTTATGATATTTTAAAGTTTCGCTTAATTTCACAAAACAGTTATATGCACATCCTTGTCGGTATGCAAATGAAGAGACTGATGACATCATCCACTCACTATTTCTTTTGTATTTTATTACATGAAATACTGAATATTCTAATTTTCACCTCATTGTCAAGTGAAACAAAGATTAATCCCTCCCTGAACATATGGAATCAGCATTATTTTAATACTACATGGGTCAGTCAAGTTGGCCCTTGTTGTCAAAGCTGTAAAAAATGAAAAATTCTATTATTGAGACAATAAAAAACAAAAGAAATAGTGAGTGACATCATCGACTCTCTCATTTTCATGTCACTAAGTTGTGCATATAACTGTTTTATGAAAAATAAGTGAAACTTTAAAATGCCATAACTTTCTTATTTTACATCCGATTATGATAAAATTTTCAGCATTATGCAAGTTTGATTTTTCTCTATTTATTCAAATCAACATTCTTCTGGGATGGACTTGACCTTTAACTGAGTTTAATTTTTATCCCATACAGTCTTCTTTATCAATGATTCAAGGAGCCATGTTTCACAAATTATTTCAATAACAAAGACACATTTATATTTATAAGTCATTCTCAGTCAACCACATACCCAGATTTCAGCAACTGTGGTAGATCTAGAGTTAGTATCACATTGGTGGATTGTGTAAGTAGGGATAATAAGTTAGATCCAAAGGAGATCTAGAGTTAGTATTACAGGAGTGGATTGTGTAACCAGGGATGGTATAACTGTGGTAGGTCAGATCCGAGGTAGATCTAGAGTTAGTATTACAGGAGTGGATTGTGTAACTGGGGATGGTATAACTGTGGCAAGTCAGATCTGTGGTAGATCTAGAGTTAGTATTACAGGAGTGGATTGTGTAACTGGGGATGGTATAACTGTGGCAAGTCAGATCTGTGGTAGATCTAGAGTTAGTATTACAGGAGTGGATTGTGTAACCAAGGGTGGTATAACTGTGGCAAGTCAGATCTGTGGAAGATCAAGAGTTAGTATTACAGGAGTGGATTGTGTAACCAGGGATGGTATAACTGTGACAAGGCAGATCCATGGTAGATCTAGAGTTAGTATTACAGGAGTGGATTGTGTAAGCAGGGATGGTATAACTGTGGCAAGTCAGATCCATGGTAGATCAAGAGTTAGTATTACAGGAGTGGATTGTGTAAGCAGGGATGGTATAACTGTGGCAAGTCAGATCTGTGGTAGATCTAGAGTTAGTATTACAGGAGTGGATTGTGTAACTGGGGATGGTATAACTGTGGCAAGTCAGATCTGTGGTAGATCTAGAGTTAGTATTACAGGAGTAGATTGTGTAACAAGGAATGGTATAACTGTGGCAAGTCAGATCTGTGGAAGATCAAGAGTTAGTATTACAGGAGTGGATTGTGTAACCAGGGATGGTATAACTGTGGCAAGGCAGATCCATGGTAGATCTAGAGTTAGTATTACAGGAGTAAATTGTGTAACAAGGAATGGTATAACTGTGGCAAGTCAGATCTGTGGTAGATCTAGAGTTAGTATTACAGGAGTAGATTGTGTAACAAGGAATGGTATAACTGTGGCAAGTCAGATCCGTGGTAGATCTAGGGTTAGTATTACAGGGGTGGATTGTGTAAGCAGGGATGGTATAACTGTGTCAAGATAGATCCATGGTAGATCTAGAGTTAGCATTACAAGGTTTCATTGTGTAACCTGGGATGGTATAACTGTGGCAAGTCAGATCCGTGGTAGATCTAGAGTTAGCATTACAGGGGTGGATTGTGTAAGCAGGGATGGTATAACTGTGGCAAGTCAGATCCGTGGTAGATCTAGAGTTAGTATTACAGGGGTGGATTGTGTAAGCAGGGATGGTATAACTGTGACAAGATAGATCCATGGTAGATCTAGAGTTAGTATTACAGGGGTGGATTGTGTAAGCAGGGATGGTATAACTGTGTCAAGATAGATCCATGGTAGATCTAGAGTTAGCATTACAGGGTTTCATTGTGTAACCTGGGATGGTATAACTGTGGCAAGTCAGATCCGTGGTAGATCTAGAGTTAGCATTACAGGAGTAGATTGTGTAACAAGGAATGGTATAACTGTGGCAAGTCAGATCCGTGGTAGATCTAGGGTTAGTATTACAGGAGTGGATTGTGTCACCAGGAATGGTATAACTGTGTCAAGTTAGATCCAAGGTAGATCTAGAGTTAGTATTACAGGAGTGGATTGCGTAACCAGGGATGGTATAACTGTGGCAAGTCAGATCCGTGGTAGATCTAGAGTTAGCATTACAGGGGTGGATTGTGTCACCAGGGATGGTATAACTGTGTCAAGTCAGATCCAAGGTAGATCTAGAGTTAGTATTACAGGAGTGGATTGAGTAACCAGGGACTGTATAACTGCGGCAAGTCAGATCCGTGGTAGATCAAAGGGTTGTATTGTGTAACTAGGGAGAGTATAACTGCGGCAAGTCAGATCCGTGGTAGATCAAAGGGTTGTATTGTGTAACTAGGGATGGTATAACTGAGGCAAGTCAGATCAGTGGTAGATCTAGAGTTAGTATTATAGGAGTGGATTGTGTACCAAGGGATGGTATAACTGTGGCAAGTCAGATCTGTGGAAGATCAAGAGTTAGTATTACAGGAGTGGATTGTGTAACCAGGGATGGTATAACTGTGGCAAGGCAGATCCGTGTTAGATCTAGAGTTAGTATAACAGGAGTGGATTGAGTAACCAGGAATGGTATAACTGGGGCAAGTCAGATCCAAAGTAGATGTAGAGTTAGTATTTTACAGGAGTGGATTGTGTAACCAAGGATGGTACAACTGTGGCAAGTCAGATCCAAGGTAGATCTAGAGTTAGTATTACAGGAGAGGATTGTGTAACCAGGGACTGTATAACTGTGGCAAGGCAGATCCGTGTTAGATCTAGAGTTAGTATTACAGGAGAGGATTGTGTAACCAGGGATGGTATAACTGTGGCAAGGCAGATCCGTGTTAGATCAAAGGGTTGTATTTTGTATCCAGGGACAGTATAACTGTGGTAGGTCAGATCCTTTGTTGATCTAGAGTTGGTATTACAAGAGTGGATTGTTGCAACTAGGAATGGTCTGTGAGTCTCACCTTCAACAAAACAGAGATTGATGACTTAGCAGATGTCTGTAAAAGATTTGATTTTAAAATTTGTCAACTCAAAGAAAGTAAGTATATGACCTTTCCCTATCAAGTTATAACTGAAGGAATTTATCTATATGGAGAGGTGTTTACATATGTTTACATATTTCAAATTATATTATTAATGGCGCAGTCATATTTCTCCTACAGCGGCCGTGTCAAAAACAGCCGTTTAAACATTTTTATTTACCAGATATATATAGGTGGTTTGAATAAAACTGAATTAAATGGCTGTTTTGGACTCGCCGTATGGCCAGTATAGGGAAAATGTGAATACAGCATTTTTTACATTATTCAAATTCCACTTCTCACATTTCTACTGATTGTGTTCTATTTGTTGCAGTTGTTTGTCTTCAGATATGGTCTTCTGAACCTCTGTGCTAATTTATTTTCCGATGAATGCAGACAAAATATTCTCAAAACCAAACTATTCATAAAATTCAAAACTATTCTGGAACAAGCTCACAATGATCACAACACACCCAGTAGGCCATCTTCAAGACACAGCAGGGTGCCCGGTATAATTAGGACTAGGGCCAAGCAGTGCCCAGCATGAATGCAAATAGCTGGGACTATATGTCTTTTTGTGGGCCAAAAGAAGACTTGGAACAGTAGGAGGTCTGTAGAAATGAAGCCAGAAGGACCAAAGATGGGCGCTGATAATGGATTTAATCTTGGTTGAATTGATAGGGAATTTCAAAAATAATTTTGATGGCAGGGATTGGTGATAGGCTAGCGTGCCACATGATTTATTATCCCAAGAAACATATGGTACTCATTATGTATACATATACAAGTAATATAAAAAGTAATAGATCTGTGTATACCGAAAGAGTAATAATTTTAGATTAGTTGTAATATTTACAAACACAGTTACACTTTTTTGCTCAAACTCATTCTAAATCTTACATCTTTTCACTAAAAAATATGAGTGGAATACATTATATCAGATAATTGCTAGAGTTGATTACTTTTTCTTTTTAAAATTTGAATTCATCTGTTTGAGCCATATCTTGATTTAAAAAAAATAAAAATTGATAACCTGTTAATGAAGTCGTGGGTGAGCTTTGAAATCATGAAACTGGTAACAAAATACCTTGAGTGAATGAATGATTACAAACATATAAAAATCAAAACTGGTCAATTTGACAAAATTCTCTGAAAATAATACATATGAGACATTTGTGAGAAAGTGAAAAAATGAAAGGGTCAATTTTTTTTACAAAGATTGGCACAGCATATTCAGAAGTTTTATTCAGATCAGAAATAGGTTTCATGTTCAAGTTAATGTTGCCACAATCCGAGTTTGAGGTCTTTGCTATCATCTTCAGCGCCCTTGATGGAATATTGATAGGGCGAATACAGCAGTGAGACGATAAGATAGAATATCAAACGTGGGGCCTTCGAATCTAAAAATAAAGGTGCCATCACTTGTCAGCAAGAGAAAGATGAGCCGTGGGATTTGTAGGTAGATCTGCGAGGGTTGACAGGTCTCCAGATATCGTTGCACATCACTGCCATTACTTAGTCTGCTGTGCAAACTCTTCACTCGAGTTAAGGGTCTGAATGTGCAGCCTACTCATGGCTCTGAAGGTCCTCTCACTTGAATTTAAACAGCAAGTTTTGTATGTGCTAGTCTTTGCATGCAGACACACTTGTTGATCAAAGTTTCAATCAGGGTCGGTGCCTGCAGACTAGCCATTACTGGCGGTGCATGCAAACTAGTCTGCTGCGCAAACCCTTCACTCAATGAAAGAGGTCTGAATATGCAGCCTACAATATGTCTCCATTATTTATCTATTTTAAAAGTTGTTCTCATTAGAAATAGTAAGATCAAAATTTGAAGACATAAATTTGGAAGCTATGGCTGGTGCAAACTAGTCTGCCGTGTAAACCCTTCACTCAAGTTATTGGTCTGAATATGCAGCCAAAGGTCCCTTCGATTGACTTGTGTACAGAAGGCCCCCTCTCACTCAGAAATTGAAATAGCAATTTGTATCTGAGCTTAAATGTGGTGTCTAGTGGGTCTAGTATGAAGACCCACTTGTATATCAAAGTTTCAATCAGGGTCTGTGCCTGCAGACTAGCTGCGAACACTGTGGGAATACTGATACAGGGTGTATAAAAACAATATAGACTCCTCCTTTATCATCATTTTCTGATTTGTAGCAGAGAAATCATGCAAAAATAATTTTATGAACTTTGCTTTCCTTATTGTACTATTAAAATGTGGAGCATTGTGGCCCATTGGATTAGTCTCCGGACTTTGAAACAGAGGGTCGTGGGTTCGAATACCAGCCATGGCGTAATTTCCTTCGGCAAGAAATTAATCCACATTTTTGTGCTGCACTCAACCCAGGTGAGGTGAATGGGAACCCGGTAGGATTAATTCCTTGAACACTTTAGCGCCTATTAATATGGCGGCTCAGCTACAGCCGGGGTGCTAATATGATATCATGTATTGAAGCTCAGTTGAGTATATGCAATTATAGTAGCTGCGCTGTATAAATGGACATATTATTATAATAATAATATAATATTCCGCATTTATATAGCGCTTAACACATCGAAACGACATCTCTAAGCGCTTTACAGATATATTATTACCCCGGTCATCGGATCCTTGCATGCCCGCATACAATGTATGCACCTTCTCCACTCCCTGGGGAGCATTCCAACAAGAGTTCCAAGACTCAATTGCTAGGCATACTACATAGGCTTTCGCATCCTACCGGGTACCCATTTAACACCTGGGTGGAGAGTGGCAAATTGTGGATTGACCATGGCCTTGCCAAAGAACGCTAGGCCATGGTGGGATTCGAAAACAAGACCCTCTGATTACAAGGCGAGAGTCAGAACCGCTACACCACGGCGCTTCCGTGGTGACAATTATAATAGTGACAATTACTTTGCAGATGTTACTGAATTACAGCTATCACAAAACTTCACAGATTCAAAGACAAAGGGAGAAACCAATTATTACACAATTATCAATCTGAATTGTAAAAATCTACAAATTTGCAACTTTCGAAAGAAAAACGGTAAATGATCACATGAAGATGGAAAACAAATTATTCCACATAAACACTGAGATTGGGACAGAACTCCATTTGAAATTCAATTCCCAATATTATCACAAATCTGGATGAAATAAAATGGTGGAAGTGCATTACTGTCACAGTAATCCCCTGTTTTCAACACAAATTACCAATGACCTACTTATTAGGATCTGGTGCCTTGTCCTGAAACTCGACACCATAGTCATCATTCCTGCTCAAACTCTAAATCTTTCAGATAGGGTTCTGGTCTGTCCATTCTAATGATGGCCTTAGACACAGTTCTCACTACCTTCCTATAAAACTAGTTTACTGGAAACTAGTTTAACGTGTAATGAGAACAGTCAAAGCCATCTTGGAAGCGATTTTCCAAACCAGTTCATAAAACAACCTCGCGATGTAGTTTCCAAGATCGCTTTGCCTCATTAAACTGGTAAGTGAGGACACAACCGTTCTTCAGGAAGCGATCTTCGCACATTTTGAGCGTGCTACTCCACACGACAAGTATAGAATGCCTATAAGCTGCGGTTTCCAATTTCGCACGAAACGTGTCACCCCACTGAGAGCGTTTCCATAGCAACAAGATCGCTTTACGTGAAGTGATTTTGAGAACCACTTTCGTGTGATCAAATGGGAACGCTAGCAAAGCGATCTTCCAAACTGGTTTCCTGGACCGGTTTCCAATAAACTAGGTTTAGAAAGCGTAATGAGAACGGTGTCTTAGTAACTTTTATATTTTCAAGGGTTAAATTGGCTTTATATCAAACATATCTACTAGCAGTGGCCCTCAATCATCACTATCTCATCGAATCACATGTCATTCAGATATTCATTTTGGTTTTTATACCACTTTCTACAAAACAATATAAAAAAAAACATAGTAGACACAAAGATGTCCAAATGATTGTACTTGCTAAAACAGCAGTGGTCCTCATTCAACACTATCTTATCTTATCTTATCAAGTAAAATCTTCAGACATTGATTTCGGTTTGTATACCAGGGGCCCGTTTCATACAGAACTCACAACTGTTGTAACTTTGCCATTATGGCAACTACCATGGTAACAGGGCTCAGCAGCCAATCAAAATCAAGGCTACCATGGTAGTTATCATAATGGCAAAGTTACAATTGTTGTAGCTCTTTATATGAAACGGGCCCCAGGTTCTACAAAACAAACTACATGAAAGATAAAGGATGTTCAACTGATGTACTCGCTATATTTCTTAGATTGGAAATCACCCAATAAGATTGACGTTGCGAGCCAATCCACGATTAGATCGAGGAAAATATTGAATATTAATTCTATTCTCAATCCCATTTTGGATTGGTCCCTTGTTGCACTCTAAAGAAATCAGAGAGCACCTATTAATAGTTGTTGTTTTTTTCTTCTGAGGCAATGATCAATGCAAATAAAAAATATTCTTATTCGTGAAGTGGTATGAGATTTCACATTCGGTAAAAGAGAGAGACTCTATCGTTGAATAGAGCATCTTCCCCGGCCGCGTCAGACCAAAAGAAGTACAAAGATGAGAGTTGCTGTATTCAACAATTCAAGGGATAGAGCTATGTCAATCTGGAGCTGTACAGTGGCTGCCAGCCTCACGATCAATTGGGCAAAATGAATTTTCAGAATATTTCTATTCTCAGATTTCTATTTCGAATAATAAAATATGGATTTTCATTTTGTTTTATTCATTTTTTCCTTTCACTTCATGCAAAATCTTGTATAATCACACTCATGTCTGTTCGCTATTTGTATAATTGTGAACTGATGCTACTTCACATGGTTAAGTGTAAAGTCAATGCCCTTGACTAGATTGGAGCATCTGCTCCTTCCTTGGTTAACCACTTGAATGCCATCACACCACAAACATGATTGACTTTCTACATCATATTTCTGCAGGTATACTAGCAAGCCAATTTATCATCAATTCAATAAAAAAAAGGTTTTATTGCTAAAAAAGTAACAATTTGTGCTTGCTGACAAGCTACAGTTGAATTCAAGCTTTTGAAGGCCATCAAAACTTGTTGAATATAATAGGCTAGCCCCATATTATAGTTACCCTGGAATATTATCATTTTCATATTCATTTTTTTTCATTGCAAAATTTTCTGCTATCAGTTACTCTGTGGATTCATCTTACCGTATGCGCCAATAGGTGGTTTCAGATTGCCTTGACGTTTGTCAGTTCCAGGTAATTTCTGATTGGGAAATTTACCCCGATCAGAAAATACCAGGTAATTTTGGCAGTGTGATAGCAAATTATGTGTAATCTCCCCGAAAGAAAATACCTGCTAAATAGTAGGAACTTGTAAAAATTTGAGAATTTTCGCTGGGATTTTCCAAGGTCGCAGGTATGTTGGCAGTGTGAAAGCAAATTACGGGAACTTTTAGCCCAGCGTGTAGTGGGCACGGGTGCAGTAGGTGGTTGCTGAGCTAGCGATTTTGAATTTCGTGCCTTGCTTGCTTAACAGACCATACTGTGCATGCTCGTAAATACAGGAACTTAAAAAAGGTCAAACTTTGGCCTGCTAGCTTCGCTTGCTCACGGTTTTTATAATTATTTGTCCAATACACCATGTCTGATCCCCTAAATTTTTTTTTGCTCATTACTCTGGTGGTCCTAACTATGAACTCAAATGATAAGGCCTGAACAGCAAATCTAAGACAAAGATAAAAAGAAAAGGGGTGAAGAAGTAAAGATTATTGAAGACTTAATAATGGATATCTTCACTAACAATTCCCTAATTTGCATCACATAATTTGGAAATTATCATTCCCCAGTGGATATCAAACAACTGATTCTCATTTAAATGCAAAAAAAATAAAAAGCATGGACCATGAAGCTTTCTGTATCCCCACAAGACGAAGCCCTCAACCCGAGTTTAGTTTCTATCAGTTTAGCAAATATATCCTCACAGGCCAAAGATGTCTTGTGCTGCATCCAACTTGAGGGTTTTTTTCTACTTTTTTTGGCGTTGGAAGTACGCTTTTAGATGACTCATTTTGAAAAGAGGTGATCTTGCAAAGGAGATGCAAAACTTAATGAGTCAACGGGTGCTTGAGAGTTTGGTTACACCTTACTCATCTTTTTCTCTTTTTTTATCCATGGAGAATTTCTTTTTAATTTTATAAAAGATTTAAATCGATGACCCCATTCTTGACTAGTTTCTAGAATTGGTTTCCCTTAAACTACTTTAAGGAATAGAATTTGGAGGAGGGTACTGATAACTCATTTTTGGTTAAGATCAAGAGAATGGGGCTGTAACCAGGCAGGGATCCAGAGTTGAAATTTTACGGGGTGCTACAGGATCCAGGGTTTTTTTCAAAAGGGGTGCCATATTTTACCCGTTGAAAATTTGACAAGCCAAAAAAAAAAAATGGGGCTCGCGCGCCTTCAGCCCACACCCCCCTTCCCCCATCCGCGCCTGGTATCACTACCCATGAAGCCTTCATCCAAAAATCTTTGAAACTTAAGGATTTTCAATCAATGGTCAATCTGGGATGTGTACTTTAGAGAGTGATTACATTTTTTTTTGTATAGGCGTATGATTCATAGAAAAAATAGAGATTTAAATGGGTACATTGTCATACCTGTAACCTGGATATAAGATGTTGATGAATAATTTGAAAATTCATCAGGATACCTATCTGTATCAAAAACAATAAGATGGAACTCATGTTATGAAAATCATGAAAAAAATATTAGAATTGGGTAGAAATGCAATATTTTGGTACATATCTGGAATCTATAAAAGTAACAGCCTAATTTCTAGTGACATTTCAATTGGAGGTGTGCCGAGACCATCCACTGCATGGGAGCGAAAACATTTATGAAAACAGTTTCAAGATTGACACGATTACCTAAATCTATTAGTTCCGCAGGAACCCTCCCTGTCCATAATCTCGTTTGACAACAACCCAGTTGATGATGGGCAAAAGCAACGGTTACCATGACAATGGTACCGGAAAGGAAAGCCAGTATGACAATCATGATAAAGCTGTGTTCCTAAGTTTATAAAATTCACAGATTATGAGTAGACTTTGAGGGGGGGGGGTTACTCAAAATCAGGCATTATTCTCCTAAATATCCTTTCAATTCACTCCTTTACAGCTTGATCAAAAGTAGGTCGATATCAATAATGGAAATGAATTTTATTTCATTCAGGAAAGGCTTCAAAATGGAATTCATTTTCAAGCAATGGCCATCAGATGCGGATCTAAAGTTGGAGTTTCATAGGGTGCGAATTTCGTCCCAAAAAAGGTCATCTGTCCAATGTAAAGGAAATTTCATCCCCTGAAAAGTTGGTCAGCAAAAATAAATAAATACAATTTAAAAAAATAACTAATAATGATAGGTCATTGCTAATTTTACGGGTTTGTAATTAAGGCATTCTATGGGATGCACCAATATACTTTAAAAAATAATGGGTGGGCCTGCACCCTCCACCACCCTCCTGGATCCACACCGAGCCATGACTTCATATCAAATGATTAATGTGATTACAACATGGGTTCACAGCAAAGGAGTGCTTCCATAAAATCAAACTATCACGATCTGTTATGATAATGGGTGTGGGCTCGGCTACACCATGTATTTATCATAAAGCTGAATGTTTACGGAAGAAGGTCACTAACTGACAAAACAAGCCAGCTACAGCCCTTTAGATAGTTGTTTTTTAAGAGTTTAGATTTACAGCCAAGTTGACACTTTGCTGTAAACAAAATCAAAGCCAATGCTTGCCATGGCCAAATAAGTTATAACAGGTTTCATTTTGCTCAAAAGCTTTCCACATATTTCTTTAGGTGGTTTCAAACCGCCTCGATCACAAGAATCCCCGTTAAATTACAAGAACTTCTTTCCGGCAAGTAAATTAATACCCGTTAATTATTACCACATTCACACAGCCCCGGAACATACCCTTCGGGATAAGTTCCTGAAGTTACAAGCATGCGCAGTATACGGTCTGATAAGCAAGCAAGGCGCGAGATTCAAAATCGCTAGCTCAGCAGCCACCCACGGCTCCCGTGCCCTACTACACGCTGTGCTAAAAGTTCCCGTAATTTGCTTTCACATTGCCAAAATACCTGCAACCTCGGAAAAATCCCCGCGAAAGTTCTCGTTATTTTGACAAGTACCTATTATCTAGCAGGTATTTTCTTTTGGGGAGATTACACGTAATTTCCCTATCACATTTCCAAAATTACCTGGTATTTTCTGACCGGGGTAAATTTCCCGATCAGAAAATACCTGAAACTGATGAACTTCGAGGCGGTCTGAAACCACCTCTTAAAGGTCTTCTGTTTATTTGCCATTACTTTTTGTTCCTTGCATTATCATTCATCTCTCCATCTCTCTCTCTTTCTCTCCCTCCCTCTATCTCTCTATCTTCAGGGGGAGTGGGTTTCTATATCATCTATCCCTCTCCTTTTCCCCCTTAACCATCCTATCTTTCTCTCTCCTCTTCATTTCTCTTTTAAACTCCTCATCCTCATTTTGTTCTTCTCCTTTTCCTTCTCAAACTCCTCCTCCTCCTCCCTATAACCCTCCTCGATCCTCGTCCTTCATCTTGTCCTCCTCCTTCATCCCCATTTCTAACTAGTCTGCGGGCACAGACCCTGATTGAAACTTTGTTCAACAACAAGTGTGTCTCCATGTAGGCTGCAATTCAGACCTTTAACTCAAGTGTAAGTGAAAGGTTTGCACAGCAGACTAATTTCTAACCATTAAGAGCAATAATGTTATACTTCTTAAGAATGCAAATTTATCCCTGTCTGAGAAACGTAGCTCTCCCTGATAAATTATGATTCATAAAAAGTGTAAATCTTTGGTTAAAAACTGTCATGCAAAAATATTCTCTCAGAAATAATCTTAAAAATGAAATTATGACTTAAACCTTTTCTTAAGGAATTATCGATGAGTGAGCAACAATCAACAGCTGAGGTCTGTGTCCTTTAATCGAGTTTGAAAACAGTTGTGGGCTCGGAAAACAGGTGTGATGATCTCTATATGGTAGCCTCAAGTGTATAAAAGAAAAGGGACATTATGATATCAAATATTACAGCAGAAATAGAACTGCATATTTTCAAATGTGTGAGTTTTGTTTCAATAAAAATGAGTAAGTTTAGGAGAGCAAACTGGACAATTAAGTTTGACAGACTTAATCCTTTACACTGTAGAAACACGGTTTTCAAAGATGTTTAGTTCAAACAAGTGTTGCATTTAATTAATCTATTTTTGGTTCTAAATATAATACAAAATGTCTTTCAAAACACAAACAGAAAACACTGTAAACCCTAAGCTACACTGAAAAAGGGGCAAGTCTGCAGAACCTCAGATGTTAAAATCAATAAATTTCTCCCATGTACTGCATACACTCCAAACTTCAAGTTCAAGTTTGGGTTTAATTTATTGAAAAAAGAGATACGAGTACAAACTAAAATCAATAATCAGATGACACAAAAAATACATGGTATATGAAGAGCTCAGTTGCAAAAGGGGTTAGGTCCATTTTTCATCAAATTTGTTTTTTTTTTAATGCATAGATTTTTAGTAGCTCTATAAGATGATACCAAAGAAAAGTTGAAATTCCCATTAAAAAGTGAACAAAAATGGCAAAGAAAAATCACTTTCTTTTCAAAAGGGTTTAGGTCCATTTCAGTTTGGTTGCAAAAGGGGTAAGGTCCACACAGAATTTTTTTGGAAAATATTTTTAAAAATATGAAGACATGTAGATTTCTTTTATACCCAATTTTATGTTCACATGGTAGGGCATCGTGAAAATTTAGTTTCGCACAAGAATATTGCAATATGGGAGAATTAAAAAAAATGATTTTCTTGGAGTGGACCTAACCCCTTTCGCAACCAAACTCTTCATATATGAAAAGTTTTTAGGACCCTGAAGAAACAAAGCTTGTGAGTGTGGCCCTACACCAAATGAGATCCAGGGTCAAACTCACAGGATCAAACCAGGTGGTGGCTCAGTGGTAGAGGCCCACTCCATGAACAGGAGGTTGTGGGTTCAATGCCCGGCCAAGTCATATCAACGACTTTGAAAACGGGACCTTCTGCCTTCTTGTCAGGTGCTCAACATATTAGAATGTAGATGGGTAATATTAATGTTATACAGAGCCACTGGAAGATCAGCTAATAACTTAAGTGGCTACCCTGGGTAAATTTTACTGATCTGGAACAACATGGGAATAGTCCTTATGCAATTGAATGAAATAACCAACGTTTCAATTTGGGATTCTAGCCTAACAACAAAACAAATTTGAAATCATATTTAAGGCATGGTCCAATGCAATATAATTTTTCATCTTTAATGGTACAAGCCTCTTGTAAGTCAAAGACTTTTATGAACTTTCCAGTAAATCTTACCTAGTAATACTATTCCAGAAGCTTAATTCATATAGTGACCTGAACCTACTGGCCACTGTTCGAGGATTTAGTAAGGATTACTATTATTCCACTTAAATAGTTCAATGTTTGGTCAAAATTCTAGTAGAGAGACTATAGAGTGCACTCAACTTAAAACAAAGGTATCATCCTTACTTGAGTCAGAGGAGATCTTTTGTCTGAAATTATGACCACAACTTCATGCAGGGAATGAAATTGATTTGGACAAAGCTTTCGGATCCTATTAAAGCTCATATCGGCCATACAACAGTCACCGGCTGCAACAGATTAAGCTTCTTCGATCAGGTTTGCATGAAGTGAATCATTGTTCAAAGTTGACAGACTTTTGTCTCATAGTCATAACCAAGGGGTGAAATATTTTATAATTAACCCATTGCCAACTGGAACCGGATGATACCTGTACAAAGTCTATTGGAATTACAGAATTCAGTATTCAACGGGTTAAGACAAGTTGAAGACATTTCCTTCACTTATTTTTTTACATTGAGACCTGGGCATTGAGACCTGAAAATCTCACATTTACATATTAGGTATATGATGGGGGTATGCAATTGGACTGAAGATTATATACGTCTTTCAAACTCCACAACAGATTGTTTCGATATTCTTTCTTTCACTTTGAAGGGTAAGTATGTTAATGGTTACATAGTCAATCAATTATAATGATTAAGATCATATGTGTTAATATGTAGGCCTACAAGACAGAAAAAACTATAATCTAGATACATGTAAGTTCAAGTGCATTGCTTTAAAGTTTTTCAAGGCAGCTGTATTTTGCATTTTCTTTATATCACTGTAAACTTTCTTCTACAATAATCACTACTTCCACTAATTTCTTTCTTTTGTGATGCAGATTTGATTTTTAAAAAATTAAACCCTTTAACCATGATAATTCAATACCATGCATGACATGTAGATATATCAGATTTGTGCAAGGCGGAAGAGTCACTGATCGATTTCACAAAGAATACTCTCAAATCCCCCCCACCCTCCCACCCTTCTTCACAAAATATATGATTCTCAACCAAATCATAAAGGTAGCCGAGGTAGGTGTATATTTTTAGAGTGGGTGGTCATAAAACTTATAAAATGGCTAGAAAAAAGTAAACAAGACAGCAGGAGACAATCAAAATATGAATTACCATGGCAACAACTTAACCCCCACCCCCACAGGCCACACCTCAAATCTATACCTTTACCTTTATCCAAGATTCCGGAAGAGTACTGATGATCCCAGTTTCCAGACTTACTGCCTCCAACATCCTCAATCGTTGAGTATCTTCATACATGCATATTGCAGTGTATGTGATCATTATACAGTGGTTATGGTAAAACTATATTGAAGTATGGTCCCCTTTAACATGAACGCAACCATTTTCCTTGGGGCTGCGGCCCTTAGAAAAATAGTCACATTTTTTAAATTATAGTTCTGATCACCCCCTCTGGCAACGGTACATATTGTGGAGCGTTGTGGCCCAGTGGATTAGTCTTTTGACTTTGAAACAGAGGGTCGTGGGTTCGAATCCCAGCCATGGCATAATTTCCTTCAGCAAGTAATTAATCCACATTGTGCTGCACTCAACCCAGGTGAGATGAATGGGTACCTGGTAGGACTGTAAAAAGGCTGTGGGGCTATAAAGCCAGGGTAATAATATCCAAGTCCTTTTGAAGCACATAGGGACGTTAAGACATAATATGATATGCGCTATAAAAGAACTGTATTATTATTATATTATTGTATTTTATTAGCACCTTGGTACAGCTGTACTAATGTAGTATTATCATGTGCCTGAACACAGGGAAAATTCTATTGAAAATGTTCTAATGAGGAGCAAGGTCATGAGGCAGAATTTTTATGGCAACATTCTGTAGCAATTATCCACTGATGAATAAGACTATTATTGGATCTTAGCCTGGCTAGACGCAGTCAAAACAAGACCACAAAACTACTTGAAGATGACAGCCTTCCCAAATTAATTGCTTCAAAGTCTTAGGACACGTGCTGATGCTTTCAAGGCATGCCAAACTTTGCTCAAAACTTTGGGCAAAATACCAACAGTAATGCAGACAATTTCACTACATAGGAAAATTGTCAGCCATCAATTCGTGAAAACAATACTGCAAAGCTGTATTTTCTTGGAGATGCTTGGTTGTGTCATAATTTCGTAGTTAAGCATTATTATGGTCTGAAACTTTGAGAGGTTCAAGATGTAGGTGAATACAGAGATGTCCAAAATTTCAGCAACAAAAAATAAAAATTAGACAAAAAATACATGCTTTTCCTCACTACTTTCATTTTATAATATCAAATATGGAACGCTAACAAACTTAAAATCTAGGCTACTTCTTTTTGTGTATTACCGATTATCCTAAATAACTGCCTCTCTCCTAAAAATACCTAAATCTCCCTTGCGACCTTGGAGGTCCATGGTTCAACAAAATGTTGCTATACTCCTCCTCCCCCTCACAGTCACTCACCTTCTTTTCGATCCACACATTATCTTTTTTTCTTTACATTTTCTTTGATTATAGTAATTGTATGTTTATGACTGACCTGCCATGCATTCAGAATAGAACCATGCATGGACCTGGTTTATAAACATTATCTTTATGTTCCGTTAAGATTCAATTACGATATGACTACAACAACTCCCGTCCTTACCCCCCCCCCCCCCTCTCTCACTTTCCCTTTCTTACACCCTCATCTCATTCTTGCTGTTACCCAACTCACCTCTAACCTACCCACCCACCCACACCCCCTCTATCGACCCCACCCACATAAAGCTTCCCATATGCCCCACCCCTATCTACTACCAGGAACCAATCTTGGTTTGAATGACTTCCTACCAGTTCTTTAGGATGTGCTCCTGCAGTTCTCTGTCGGAAAGGAAGGATAAAAAACCAGGAAATCCACTAGTTAACCAACTGAACTTTCAAATAGTCTAATGAACTGGACATCTTACCTTTCCAAGTTTCACAGTCTGCGCCACCATCTTGCAAAAGGCCTATTTTCTTTTCTTTTTTCAAATAAAAATAAAATAACTATTTAATTGTAGAATACTTACCATCATTGAACAGAAGCTGTTCTGATTATTAAGATTAATTGTCCAAACCTTTAACACTTTGAGAATGATTTAACTTAGATCAGTTAGCTAAGATTGTAAATGACCTCTAATGACTTTCGACAAGGCATTTATCTACATTTGCCAATCTTATCTCAACCTAGGTGACTTAAATGGGTAACTGGTAGGAAGGAATTCCTTTAATGCTCACCCAATCAGGGTAGCAATGCTAAAGCCGGGCTAGTAGTAACAGTTAGTTAACAGATGACAAGAATTTGTTTTATTCTAACTTTAATAATAAATTTCATTGTTGTGGTGACATAAAACTGACTCCTAAAATATGATTTAATAGTTTTCAAAATTACCGAACTCTCCACAGCCCTAATACAATTGTCACAGATTCCTGTAAGTTCATTGACAAACAAGCCCATTAAAGATTAATGACGTTAAAAACACTCAACTTCTATAGAGCTTCCTTTTAGTGTATAGCAACCAAAGTATGGAGTCAATGGTCCCTATCTATTGTTATTAATAACTGAAACCAATAATTATTAATGACAGGATATGAATTACATTGTTAAAGTTGAACATACATGTACATACAGGAGCAGCGCCACGAGTGAGATGGGAAGGCAGGGGGCCCCTCCCTAAGTTTTGTTTCAGATATTGAGAAAAAAAGGAGAAAGGGGGTTAAAGATGATCCACAGTTAAAGTGAAATCCATGTAATTTTCATCAAACTTGCACATAAATACTTTAGTACCTGAATATTTCAAATATGCAAAAAATTAACATAGGTCCATGTGCTTGATCTTTTGCTATAGAGCTTCAAAGTTCACAAATATTGATGTTCTTAAGACTTGCGCATTCAAAAGAATTTGGCATTTTCAGAACTCACGAGATCACAACAATGAGTTTTAACCTCTATTACTCAGTCAAAATTCATGAAAATTTCATCAAATTTTGCAATAAAGTTAATAATTGTATCCTTAAGATGGAGAATCT
The DNA here is from genome assembly GCF_037042905.1 of Lytechinus pictus. Lineage (NCBI taxonomy): Eukaryota > Metazoa > Echinodermata > Echinoidea > Temnopleuroida > Toxopneustidae > Lytechinus > Lytechinus pictus. The sequence goes on from NC_087255.1 coordinate 11,726,495, forward strand.
ATTTATATTGCTATTTGCTTGCTCTTTTAAGTCTAACAGCACTGTCAGTTCTTAAAAATGGTGTGACAGGTAACAAAAACCCAATCTCAAAAAATGTGAAACTTCAATAACAAATTTGTGAAGTACAATAAATGCTGCACTTTATTCAAAACCTACATTTTCACAAAATTTTGCAAAACTGTAGAGGAAGGTATACCTAGGAGGGGCAAGCATTGAAAAATAGGGGTTCATGTGCTTTTTTCAAACTATCAGCACTTTTATTAGAGCAAATGTGCTTTTTAAAACACCAAAAACTTGCCAAATGTTTTTTATCTTTGTGAGGAAATTCCAAACCACTCTACCATTTATTCAAACTCAGGGTCATATTCGTCATACTTTGCAGCAATGCAGAGTAAAGTGTTTTGAAATTGTAATGTAGGGGTATTTAAAAGAAAAATGGTCTATGGAAAAATTCCAGTTTATTAGCTTCATAAAGTAACACATCGGATCTGTTAAGATAATGAGAAAAATCAGCTCATACCTACAGCTGATTGATCACCTGTTATCAATTGTGACGTTAGCGCGCAGAGTGTAAAATATGCGCAGATCGTCATGCGCATAAACATTACTGTGGAACGTCCTTAAGATGAAGAAAAAGGAAGAGAGAAGAAAATAAGTGTCTTTGAGGGAGGTCTGGGCTGTGTATCTTTATTCTGCCCATTTCATTTTTTTTTAGTTTTAATTTTTTTGTTCAGCTTGTCCCCCCCCCCCTCAATCAAAAAACCCTGGTGCCACCGTGCCACACTAGGGCCTATAGAACAATACAAAAATAACATAATTGGTCAAGTACTCATTAAAGATGCAGTTTACATCGGAAAAGAACAAAAACTTTCTGTATGGTAATTTCCAACAATTTAAACCTCTCCTCAGTTACAGTAAATTACAAAGTGAACTTCCCCTTTCCCTTTAAAGGCAAAGTTCACCATGACGATTACTTGGTTTTCGTAAAAGCAGAAATAGAGAAAAATATTGGTAAGATTTGATAAAAATCCATGAAATCCTTCAAATGCAGGACAATGGTAGGGCTACGGCTGGACCAAGCTATCAACACTGATGGGATGGTTGACCCATGGAGATGGTTGACCCTCATTATCAAGGGTCAAGTGGGACCAATCCCTTATGGGTCATCAGTGTTACCATGGTAACTACAAAATATCAGTAAAAAAAGGGCAAGAATTAATTCCTAATATGTTCAAGCTACCAGAACAAAACAAGTTTGATCTATCACTGTAAAACATCCAAGCAAGTGGAAAAAGTTTACCCTTAATTTTTATAAATGATGAGAAAGTAATAAAACTCATAAAATCTTTGTCTGATATAGAGATTGATTTAGTCTACTATTTTAACGATAACATTTTTGAAGAAACCATTTTTCAAGGATCATCTCTTAATAAATTTGCAAAAAAAGTAAAAGACTAGCTCACAGATTTCAAAAAAATATTTGGAGACTGGTGACAATGCATATATTTTGTGGATAATGTGCTTGGAATTCCTGATTTCCATGAAAAGTGAAACGGACTGTCTGCCATTTCAGACATCATGTAAACACACTGTCTGGTATACAGCAAACAGTGAGAACATTCAAACATGACCCTATGGGTGTTACAATGTGGGCTGTAGGTTTATTTTCAATTGGTCTAGTGCTAATTCGTCCAATTGCCAACTTGTCTACTATCATTTGGTCTACTATTTGTGGAGCGTTGTGGCCCAGTGGATTAGTCTTCTGACTTTGAAACAGAGGGTCATGGCTTCGAATCCCAGCCATGGCGTAATTTCCTTCAGCAAGTAATTTATCCACACATGCTGCACTCAACCCAGGGGAGGTGAATGGGTACCCGGTAGGAAGAAATTCCTTGATTGCTTTGAGCGCCTATAGGCAGCCCAGCTAAAGCCAGGGTAATAATAATAGCAGGGCCCGCTGGGAGAACAGTTTTCAGAACTGAAGTGGCTTCCCTGGGTAAATATACCTATAGTATTATCATTATTAGGTGGTCTGTCTATGACAGATCACCTCTTAATTTCGTCAGAATTTTCTTTCTTTATTATTTATTTTTAGCACCTATGTTTGTCGCCAACTTTTCTCCGAATTGGCTGAATCAATTTGGCTGATTTTTCTGTCATATATGGAGTCTATCATAGAGACGGCATACTAAGCTTTTCAAGGTCATCTGGTCATGATTACGTCATCTACGCGCCATTTTGTAAAATTCTCAATTTGATCATATCAACATAATGGATCATCAATAATCAACCATATTTACATCACATAAACTTTAGGTCAAAGGTCATCTGTCAATGTCATCAAAGGTCATGTAAAGGTCAAGACGCGCGCCAAAGCCAAAAAAATTCTCCAAATGGCCTATAAATTTTTTTGGGTACGTTTCAAGTCATTTTAAGCATTTCAAAAAATTTGCGCGCACGCACGTATGCGCGCGCGTTTCCGCGCGTAACGCCATAACGCATCACAGAAACACAGTTTTTTTTACATCATTGCATTGATGATATAATTCTGAGCAATTTGATACCTTGATCAACCTTCTATGACCATTAATAACGAAATTAACACCCGTTAAAGTTTGCAGCACGTGTGCGTGCGAGCTCTCTTTATAGGCTATATATGGGCAAAAACATGCCTATTGAAAATTCACTGTAGCCCTTTAAATAGTCCGTTGACCCCCAATTTTTTTTTCAAATGTCGATAGAATATGAGTTGTAGATTTGATTTCATGTCACCATTGTCTCTCAATTTGATCATGACGTCATCAAAACTGCGTTGGAAATCAAAATATCCATTTTGCTTGTTATGACGTCATAACAATTATGCAAATTAGGCTCTAACTCCGTGAATATTAGTCAATTTTCGCCCAATTTTCGATATGTTGTAGCTTAGGTCTTACTCTTTCTGAGTTATTGCCTTTATTTTTCATTTTAATGAACAGATCATCTTGAAAAATTGCAAATAATAAAGGCATGTCATTTTTACTCATTTTGCGTGTAATCTCTATGGGACATGACTTTTTCTCAAAACTAGATTCTACATTCCTCTATTTCGTGAGCTATATCTCCATTTTCTTTTGTCAGTTGTCTCTGAGCTTTGAATATGTTGTAGCTAAGATTCTCAGCTTTCGGAAGTGTGCCCTCCATTTTTTGATCAGATACCGGGATCATGCCCGTTTTTCGCTTGCAAAGTTGGATTTGCAATTCTCAAATTTGCTTACGTGTAATCTCTATGGGAACGTGTAATCTCTATGGGGAATATCGTGGCTCAATGGATAACGCACTTGACTTGCGTTCTCGGGGGCGCAGGTTCGAGTCCTGGGGGTGAACAAGATGATTTTTTTTTTTCATTTTTTTTTCTTTTTACCACCTCGTACATGATCCGTTATGATAATTAAAAGGTATGAAAGTTAAAATTTAGCAAGATTTAACAGATTATAATAACTTTTTTCATATCACTTGTATTTTCATATATCAAAGAGACCCTTTTCACAGTGCTTTATCATCTCCCGTCTTTCACAAGTATTCCATCCATAATGAACATTCCGTTGTCATCATGAAGATCATATTGATCTGCTTGAACATGGTAATAGTGATCATGATGGCGAGAATAAGGACAGACCACCTAATTCGTCCGCATGACGAATTAAAATCTAGTTATTATTACCATCAGTTCATCCACTATCGACATGGTCTAATTGCCATTTTGTTAACTCACTATATTGTGCAATAACCAGTTGGTCCAATAGCTATTTGGTCCATATACCATTCGGTCTAATTGGACTAAGTGATAATTGGGCAAAATGAATGAAATAAAATGGATATTAGACCACCTGGTTATGAGATGAAATGGTCATAGACAAACTGGTGATTAGACGAAGTGATGATTGAACCAAATGTTTAGACCAAGTAGTTATAAGATGAAGCGTTGGTGGACGGAATGGCATTAGACTAAATGAAGGTAGACCATGTGGGGAGTGGACGAGTTGGCAGTAGACAAATCGGCAATTTACCGTGGGCTATGGGATAGAGAAATCAAGTCATTTTAACAGGTTTTAGAGTAATTTGCATGATCCAGATTGTAGTAAATGTAAAAAAATAATCTATTTCAAGCATTGAAATTGATTAAAATTAATGCTGGTGAAGGTTTGATGAAAATCCATCCAAGAATAACAGAGTAAAATGAATTTCTTCAATTTTTTTTCGGAAGTCACATACGAGTAGCTCCTCCATATGCCATGTGATGAAATATTTTTTAATGTCATTTTCTTAAATAAAATTAGAGTGATTCTATTTGCGTGGTGGATATATCATCAGACACACCATTCCTTACCTTCCATCTGAAAACATATTTTGATTCATTATATTCCATCAAAAATTAGAATTCATGGATTTATTTTAAATGGTAATATGGTAACTGCTTGCATATAAACATCACAATTTAAAAAACTTTAAGATTTCATAACTCTCTTATTCTTTTTCATCGAATCTTCACCAATATGATATTTTTCACTCATTTTTCTGCTATTAATTAAACTAACTTCTCGTCAGGGTAAAATTCCCCTTTAACAAGCCTGGGGGGCCCTCACTCCCCTTCTAAAGCTCCACATCATCCCCCATCCATCATCTCATTATATCCACTACATGAGAACCAAAACTAGTATCTCTTGACCCAGAACCTTGGAGCGATATGAGGATGACATTGACAGATCAAAAACATGTCATGTAAATAATGTCATCACTAACAAAAATATGGTGTCAGCTTGCAGAATGCTCCATGACCTTTGCCCTTTGAACCCTTTTCTTGTTTGTATGTAATAGATTTCATAACAAATACAGGGTGGAGCTCGATATCACAATAAACACAACAAAATATTGATCATCATTAAAAATGTGCTGAAAAATGTGTAAATCATGTATCCTCCTATTGACAGATAAATAGCTTTCCATGTATTTTCTGGAAAAAGCACAATTTGAGTAGTCACAATCAACAAAAATTGGTGTCCAGGACAAAAGCCTGTGAAAGTATCCTTTCCACAACACCAACATCATAGCATTCCTTTATTGGCTTTTCACGAAACCTTAAAGGGATGGTCCGGGCTGAAAGTATTCATAGCTTAATAAATAGAGTAGAATTCACTGAGCAAAATGCCGAAAATTTCATCCAAATCAGATAACAAATAACAAAGTTATTGAATTTTAAAGTTTAGCAATATTTTGTGAAAACAGTTGTCATGAATATTCATTAGGTGGGCTGATGATGTCACATCCCCACTTGTTCTTTTGTATTTTATTATATGAAATTAGGTTTATTCAAACTTTTTCCTCCAAAAATAGAAAAATTGGATTGACAACTAATTTAGTGCGTTAGATATTTATTGCTGCAACTTATTTCATTATAAGGGAGACATATTATTCACAAAAGTATGAAATAATTTTAAAAATATGATTTTATGTAATAACATAAGAAAACGGAAAGTGGAGATGTGACATCATCAGCCCACCTAATGAATATTCATGACGACTGTTTTCACAAAATATTGCTAAACTTTAAACTTCAATAACTTTATTATTTGTTATCCGATTTTGATGAAATTTTCGGTATTTTGCTCAGTGAGTTCTACTCTATGTATTAAGATATAAATATTTTCAGCCCGGACCATCCCTTTAATTTACGTTTTCTTGCATTTATTTCTGTTCTCATTAAAGCAAGTCTGATAGAGTGTAACCTTCACTGTTATGATAATAATATAATAAATGGGGTCTATTATCATTATCAAAGAGCACAAACAAATTATAAAAAAAGATAGCTGAAGCACGTTTTCACCAAAAAGTTGAAGAAAAAAAAGAGATTTCCAGAATTTGCAAGATTCTATGGTATTTACTGCAACTTATCGATTTTCATGATAACATGGTCTTTCACAGAATTTCATGAAATCACAATTTATAGGCTACTCAACTTTTCAAGAAAACATGCTGCAATTAATCTTTAAAAATCTAGATTTTAATCTATTCTGTCACACATTTCTGCACATCTGAATCTGACAATTACAGATTCAGTGACAGCAAGTCAGCAATAGGAGAAAACATACAGATGACAAAACATGATGATCACTTCACCAAAGAATTTGACCTTGTGATGTCATTGTGACCCCCAAGAACCTGCGAAAGCTCTGGACCTGTATTTATCAATAACCATGGCAACCATGCCCCGGTGCTGAGAACGAAATTAGGAGGGGAATACCAGGGATTGGGTTTTCGGAATTCTCATCGTAGTCACGTCCGCTCCGATAACTAGAACAACTTTTGATGGTTGACATTGCATTTGATAAAGAATCTCTAATTGGTAGCATGGCCTTGGTATCATATTACACATTTCTCTCTTCCGCCGACCCCCCTCCCACTTCCCCTTCCTCTTCTTTTTCTCTTTTATTTTCAATTTTCTTTCCTTTTAATTCAGTGTTTTTAAGTCAAGTCCAAGTCATTTTTTGCAAGCCCCAATTCAAGACTCAAGTCATTTGGGCATTTAACGAGTCAAGTCACAAGTTTACAAGCAAAACAGTGATGTCGGGTACCAGAGTAAAAGTCGCACTACTCGAGCCAATACACAACTCTGAACATGAACATTGTCTTTCTCTTATCTCTCCTTTCACAGTTTCTCACTACAAATTTTTAATCTTCTCTACTGCTAGAATCATCTGATAATTTATTGAAATAATTCATTAAATTTCAAGCGATAGAGGGGCAAGGTTATAGTTCCAAATTCCACAGTACAGTCAGACCGCAGGCCCCTATGCTAATGAGCAAAAAGGCCAGATTCATCCAAATCATCTCGTGGCTGAATCCTCCTCCTTGCAAAATCTCGTGATTCGTGAGATTTTCTTTCTCTAAGAATTTACCTGTTTTAACCTCAAGTTAAATGAAATATTATTGCACCATCAGATAGAGTAAAAGTTACTCTTTCATATTGGTCATTTATTTTGTATACAATATTTTGTTAAATAAGTAAATTTCTGGCCTGAAAATGTGCCTCAAAACTGAATTTTCTTCCTCTGTTTTCTTTTGCAAATTGTGCAAAACTTTTTATTTTGAGCCTCAATGATATTTATATCAACATAAAGCTGAAGTTCTGTACTTTCTCACAATGCCACTCTTGATATGCAGTACCTTTTAATCGGGTCAAGATCACACTTTTCCCACCAAGGTACAAGACAAGATTTCTGAAATTTTGTACTTGCATGAAATCCAGAGTTCTGATTGGCTGGATAAGATTCACAGAACAACAGGCGCGGGGTATTTGAGGAGATTACCACATGGGAAGTGTTACCTTCCCACGAACCCAGGCACTGGAACCGTTGGAATTTGCCAGTGTGCGGTCTCTTTGACCAATCAGAGTGCAGTATTCTTGTTTTCAAGCTGCTTTATGTACTTGGCAAATGAAAAGTGTGATCTTGACCCGATTAAACCAATTCTTATTTTGAAACCTATATCATTTCAAAGCATACATATTCAGCTTTATCATGATATAAAAATCATTTGGGCTCAAACAAAAATAAAGTGTGAAAATAGCAGCTTTTGTCAGGTGAAAACATTTATTTTGTAGCATACTTTAGATCAAAATTTTAACCTATATTACAAAATCTTTGAATAAATCCAAACACATGACCTGAAAGAATGATTCTTCTTCTTTACAATGGTACCAAATTCATGAAATTCGATGCACAATTAGAGCAGCAATGACCGAATGAAAAGAGGTGTTTTGGTCCGCATCAAGCTCATTAAATATGCAAAACATCTCAAGTCATGAATATCACTTGGATGAAAGAAGCCACTTTCTTGGGACCTGCAGTCTGACTGAGTAACATGACTCGGTGCTTCCAGACCCATGTATGAACTGAAAATACCTGGTTATCTCTGATCGAGAAATTTACACTGATCTAACCTGATCTGAGCATACCAGGTATTTCTTCCCGTGTGGAAGCAAATCCTTGTAAAATTTCCTCATGAAAATACCTGCTTATTTGCTTATTAGTACCTAGGCCTACTTTTAAAAAGCACAAGAAATTTGCAGGGATTTTCTGAAGGTCACGTAGTAAATTGCAAATACTTTCCTATCCCAGCGAGTATGTTGGATCATGGACCTATAAGAAATGGACGATTAACGCAATCATTCTTTTGATGCAATCATAGTCGCCGTCTCCTGATTATGTGCATATTAATGATAGCATACAGGTGCTTTGACAATAGCGACTACCAAGGCGAATCTGATCTTCACAAAGGAATGTTTTGCTCTTTTTGCCGTTTGTTGGCTGATGTCTTGTAGCAGATTATACCTTTCAATTAAGATGTTTCAGATTTGGAACAGCAAATTGAGAAGCAGACGATTTTTGTGATATCAAATTTATTATTATCGATTTGCACGCTTCTGCACACTCATAATGACTTTTCTAACAACGAGAGGGGGACGACCCCTACAAGAAACCCACCATGTTTCTCTGGAATATTATGAGGAAATCTTTAAAATTTGATTATAAATTACAATCAATCAATTTCATTTTAGCCTCTATCTTGAAATATTCATACATTTTTCCAAATAAAAACCATGGAACTAAGATAACCATTTGTAAACCAGAACTGCACATTAATTTAAGAGAATTCAGGTAATTTATTACCTTCTGCGCATACAATTTGTCTAATGTTAAATGTCTAATCACCGAAAGCTTCTGTAACTCATGGTATAATTGACGGCGACCATGATGGTATCACAGGAGATAAATATGAAGAGAATGTTATTCACATGACAATGACAGTCAGATGTTAGTAAATTCATTAACTAACCGATGAATGTCCAGCTTTCATAGGTCCATGGTTGGATGCAGGCACAAAATGGCATTTGGGTGGCTAGTTTGCTGAACTGGTGATTTTTAATTGCACACCTCATCTGCTTCTCAGATCATTCTTCACATGCCTATAGACCTACATGTAATTTCAGGAAGGGTCTAGGTCCGGGTGGGTAAGAATATGGAAAATTGTACATTTTTAGGCTTGAACAAGTTCTTACTGACAAGTACCGTATTCTGATGATCAAGTCGGTCTGAAAGCGTCTACAGTATCATAACTGAGTATATTTCTCATCATTCATCATTACGACCTCAATAGTCATACCTTACAATTCTTATCCACGATGACATCTGTTTGAATGTTCTTTCGCACAGGAAGAGCAGACTTACCCAAAGTTGCAACATTTTCTCCCATAAATTCATTCTGCATTCCTCAATGTAGGAAATACAGGATGTTGTTCATTTCTCATTAAATTCCTTAAAATTCACAATAAGTGTGCAGTGTCATCAAGCAACAAATTTGAGAGTGATTAGTGTTGGATAGATCCCTGGGTATCCCTACAAGGTCAATACATTGGAAAGACATAATGGTCAATACACAGTTTTGAGAGTTTCTCAAAGTTTGAATAGAATTATACATGAGTATTATGTGTATGTGGGCCTACCTGATGTCAAAACAAATAAATATTAAGTGCCCAATATTTGATTTTTTATAATCATTATTATCATGTGTGACAGATATGAACACAATATCCTGAAAATAATTTCATGATTTATCATCTTCCTTTTCATTGCCTTTCTTTATCCTTCTACCAATACTCTTTTTGTTGTTTTAAAGCATTCTTTTATTGCTTCTTCCAGTGAATACAAACCCCGGATACAAACATAAACTGGCTTCAATAATTTCATAACTTCATAAATGATATCATAGTAACTTCATAAATAATACATCAAGGTACCAGTAAAATAAGTAATTCATAAACATATACATAAATTTATAAATTTAATTCATTCATTTTCCAATTCACTGAAAAAAATAAGAAATATAATACAGAAAAAAGAGGAAAAAAGGATAATAAACACACCCACACATCCCACACACAAAAAATAATAATGTTGCAAATTTAGGAAGTAGATTGTCAAAAGTAGCCCCCCCCCCCCCCCGAAAATCATAAAAGTATTTTTCTTATTGTGCTTGTTCCAGTTCATTCTCTCCATCTTTCTCTGGTTAACCAATCGCCTGCTGAGCTCCATGTGGAGCCACGCAGGAGTCTTGGGAGGAAGGAAGGTCTTAGCTTGCAGTACAGGTTTGGTGTTTCTCACTACTACTGATAACTTACGGGAGTGCAATGGCTCCACTTGGCAAGTTCAACACCCGCAGAATCAGGAATACCGACACAGGATATCAATGGCTACTATATATTTGAAGCCAATTTGGACTTTACTGCGACCACATGATTTGCAGAAAAGCAGTATCATGATTTTATTATTGCTAGCATTATGTCAAACGTCTATAAAAATAATAATACTTCTTGAAACTTTCATATTTAATTCAAATGCGATTCCTTTCATTTGAGTTCATTCTTTCATTCTCTCATCTTTCTCTGGTTAACCAATCGCCTGCTGAGCTCCATGTGGAGCCACGCAGGAGTCTTGGGAGGAAGGACGGTCTTAGCTTGCAGTACAGGTTTGGTGTTTCTCACTACTACTGATAACTTACGGGAGTGCAATGGCTCCACTTGGCAAGTTCAACACCCGCAGAATACAGGATACAAGATATCAACGGCTACTATATATTTGAAGCCAATTTGGACTTTACTGCGACCACATGGTTTACAGAAAAGCAATATCATGATCTTATTATTCCTAGCATTATGTCAAACTTCAAATGAAATAATAATACTTCTTGAAACTTTCATATTAAATGCAAATGCGATTCCTTTCATATTTGAGTTCATTCTTTCATTATCTCATCTTTCTCTGGTTAACCAATCGCCTGCTGAGCTCCATGTGGAGCCACGCAGGACTTCTGGGAGGAAGTTCTTACAGTACAGGTTTGGTGTTTCTTACTATTGATAACTTGAGTGCAATAACTCCACAAGACAGGTTCAACACCCGCAGGATACCCACACCGGACATCCGTCAAAATGAATAACTAATGCAAACCTTAGCTATACTAGTAATATAGGTATTAGCCATTTCGTAATTAGCTCTTGAGCAACTTTTTCCTTTTTCCAGTGGATTGGTCCTCAATTGCGTTTTTTTAAAGAAGTTATGTAAGCTTGCCTGGTATATACCAATCTGTGATATTCAACTCTAAGAAAGGAACCACTGTACCAACCTAGGGACAATTTCGTCAATATTTGTCATGCAACAAGTTGTCAGATCTGACAACTCTCCTTAAATATGATTGGCTGAGAAGCATTGTTACTATGGAAACTTTCAGTTAAAAATGGGTATGTTAGATAAAAACGTCCAATGGCAGCGTCAGACCAAAAGATGTAAGATGGGAGTTGCTGCTACCCTGTTTGGCACTCAACGATTCAAGATCTGGCGCTGCACAGTGGCTGCCGGGCCCACAATCAATTGGGCAAAATGAATTTTCGGAATGTTTCTATTTTCAAAATTCTCTTTCGAACAATAAAATATGAATTTCCATTTTTTTACAGTCAAAACCTGTCATGCACATACCATGCTTCAACAAGTAAAGATATTATCTTGTCACATAGATGAACAGCAATACACTTAACTGACCCCCACCCCCATCAAGCCCTTTAGTTCAACATGTACGTGCAAAATAACATACCTCTTTCTTATTTTTAAAACTAAAACCATGTTCGTCACAGAAACCAGAAAAATAAATACCAGGGAAGGATATTACGTTGATTATATCCGAGTATGAATGAACAATAGAGCAATAAATCTGTAATTTTACCCACGGATTGAAAGTCAGAATGTATCCCGATTGTCTTATAATGTTAACAATTCCTCACCAAATAACCAGGATCAATTAAAAAATCCTCTAAATTTAGTTTGCATAATGAACATAAAACTTGACAAACAATGAAAAACCACACCTTCGTCACATTCCATGCTCAAAGCGGGATTCCCATGATTTAATATGACATGCCAAAAGGTGGTTTCAGACCGCCTCGAAGTTCTTCAGTTCCAGGTATTCTCTCATCGGGAAATTTACCCCGATCAGAAAATACCAGGTATTTTGGTAATGTGAAAGCAAACTACGCGTAATTTCCCCGAAAGAAAATACCCGCTAAATAGTAGGTACTTGGCGAAATTACGAGAACTTTCGCGGGGATTTTTCCAAGGTCGCAGGTATTTTGGCGATGTGAAAATAGGTGGTTTCAGACCGCCTCGAAGTTCGCCAGTTCCAGGTATTCTCTGATCGGGAAATTTACCCCGATCAGAAAATACCAGGTATTTTGGCGGTGTGAAAGCAAACTACGCGTAATATCCCCGAAAGAAAATACCTGATGAATAGTAGGTACTTGGCGAAATTACGAGAACTTTCGCGGGGATTTTTCCAAGGTCGTGGGTATTTTGGCGGTCTGAAAGCAAATTACGGGAACTTTTAGCCCAGCGTGTCGTTGGGCTAGTGATTTTGAATTTCGCGCCTTGCTGCTTATCAGACCATACTGCGCATGCTCGTAACTTCAGGAACTTATCCCGAAGGGTATGTTTCAGGGCGGTGTGAATGCAGGAATAATTAATGGGTATTTTTCAGCCTAAAAAAGTTCTCGTAATTTAACGGGGATTCTTGTGATCGAGGCGGGTTGAAACCACCTAGCAAATTACGGGAACTTTTAGCCCAGCGTGTCGTTGGGTGCGGCGCCGTGGGTGGCTGCTGGGCTAGTAGTTTTGAATCTCGCGCCTTGCCTGCTTATTAGACCATACTGCGCATGCTCCTAACTTCAGGAATTTATCCCGAAGTGTGTGTTTCGGGGTGGTTTGAATGCAGGAATAATTAATGGGTATTTTTTAGCCTAAAAATGTTCTCGTAATTTAACGGGGATTCTTGTGATCGAGGCGGTTTGAAACCACCTACTATGTCAGAATTTTAAATCTTGTTGACCTTCAATGCGAGATGGACCTGAAATTAGAATATCTCACCTGATGTGTGGATCTATTTTAACCGGCTGGATAGGATATAGGTTATAGAGAAGATGTCTGGTCTGTCTTCAACAGAATACAAAGATCAGAGCTGGTTTTGCTTGGAGAATGTTCTTTGATTGCTGTGGAACCAATGAAAAGATATCCAAGACTAGTTGATCCAGGACCAGGATCCGGGTAAAAGATCTGAGGGATACAAGGTTCACAGGACCTACAGGATCAATGAGATCCAAGGATTCATAAGGACCCACAGGGTTGAAAAGGATCCAAATGATGTATATGGATCAACAAAGTGTCAGACGGATCCAACAACCAACATATTGAGATCAAAGGATTTACAAGGATCCTAAGGATCCAAAAGGAACCTTAGATCCCTAGATCTGCATAGATCAATGGATCCTTATGTCTCTTTAGATCTGTAGACCGTTTGATCTTAGATCTTTCAAGATCATCATGGTTCTTAGGTATCCAAGGAAATCTACAAGATCAGATTAGTTGCTCCATGATCCAAGTCAAGGATCCACATTTGGAATGGGATTCCATTGGATTTTTGTCCTGGGTTGGGTTAATTTCAAGTTATTTATTCAGGAAATAGACAGGACAGAATGATGGACAGAGGCAACGCTTAATGCTCTCTCTTGATTTCTTCTGCACAGGCATAAAAATGAATGGCATGACAACCCTCAAAAATTGAATTTAGGAAATATGACGCCCCTGAGTTAAGCAGCTTGTCTATAGAAAGTGATTAAAGAACAAAATATGAGTTAATGACAAGTATCACAGGTGATATTACAAATACTTAAAATTTTGAAGCAAACTTCAAATCACACAAAGCACCATATGCTCAGGGAAACGGATGTATAACACGAAATAGAAACTATCCCAATATGCTGATTTATTACAGGTGAAGACAATAGGTCAGGGTGTCCATGTGCAAGGCATATTTCAATACTAAAGAGACCGATAAATCTAACTTCATCAGGAAGTTTCATTTTCTCTTCAGGGTCCCGTAACACAGAGGTTAGCGATTAATCGCAGGCTTGATGTTCACGATCGATTGTACACTGTAGTCTATGCAATCAATCGTAGAAAAATGTTCTACGATCATTGCTCACCTTTGTGTTACGGGCCCCGGGTTCTTTATTTGGTCTTGTTGGTTGTCAATCACAGTTCAGGATAAATTTGAGTATTCTCTGGCCATCAATGTGACATTTAATATCCTTTGACGACATAGACCAAAGACCCTAATATAAAATCTTTTTCTCAGAAGGATTATTCACGGCTTTTCTTCTTTTGTTTTAAAGAGTTTTAATAGAATAACAGAGGCGGAAAAATCAGGGGCAATTGGTCTTTCATTATCATTTTTATTTTTTAGGAACTATGAGATGAAAAATCCTATATCAAGTTACATGTATAATTGTATATCTTTTTCTTGTGCAAGGTAATATCGTATTCATAAATTCTTAACAGTTTTCCAAATCAAATACAGCGAACATTAATTTCTATGGCTTCCAAAATGGGGTCTCAACTGCAGTAGTGTAATAGCATACATTTAAAACGATTGACTTCTCAGCCCTCCCCCCCCCCCTTTCTACACAAATGAATTACAAGTTTCAAGTGTGCAATAACCCTTATCCCCTTTCTTTCCTTTTCATGACACACTCTTCGCCAACCTTTAGTATTCTGCTTATATTCCTTATGAATGTGTGTGAAGAGCAATGTCAAAGTCATCATTCAAGAAACATGACTCAATCTATTGGTTTCCATCCTCCTCTTCTGTCTCATACTCCTTACCCTACTCATCCTATTCTCTTTCACCTCACTCTTCCCCTCCCCCCCCCCCCCCCTCCTCCTCCTCCTTCTTCTCCTCCTCTTTCTTCTTCTTCTTCTTCTTCTTTTTCTTCTTCTTCTTCTCCTTCTTCTCCTTCTTCTCCTTCTTCTCCTTCTTCTCCTTCTTCTCCTCCTCCTCCCCTCCTTCTCCTTCTCGTTTTTCTTCTTCTACCCCCTCCTTCTTCCTTCTCCTCCTCCTCCTCCTCCTCCTCTTCTTCTTCTTCTTCTTCTTCTTCTTCTCCCCTTCTCCCCCTTTTCCTCCTCTTCCTCCGTCTTCTTCTTTTCCTCCTCCTCCTGATCTACATACTTCTCCTTCTTAATTTTCTTGTCTTACTTCTCCCTCTTCCTATTTCCTTCTCTTTCCCCTTCTTCTGTTTCTTTTCTTCTTTTATTTCTCCTGCTTACCTCTTCCTCTTCATCTCTTTTTTTTAATCCTCATCTTCTTTATTCCATCCCCCCCCCCCCTCTCTTGCACCCCTCTCCATCATTATGAGCCCAAGTGCAAGGATAAGACGCATGACTCATCACGAGGGTGTGTAATGTCACCTCACCCTGTACTCACATCAATGATTAAACACGATTTATTGATCTATTGAACCCAAATGTATGTCAATTGTATGTGTTCATTGCTGAACACCCAAACAAATTGCAGTCACACACAGATGACTAATGCTACAAAAATACATCCCATTCAACATTCATATCAAGATAAAACGCAGAATTGATATCAAAAGCAACATTTGTTTCCTTTCAAATCCCTGCCAATTGATTTATTATAGGCTGGAGGATAGAGGTATTTATCAACCAATAGAGATGAGTTTTTATCCACCCTTTATGATTGCTAAATAATGTCTCGGCTCTTTATTGACATCGTGACATCATCTACTCTTCAGAATTCAATACAAGTAAGAAACTGAACATGACAATCAGGATTTTACAATTCAAACATAAAAGGTAAATTTTCCACATAATAGTATTGTTTGATTATTTCCTCTTTGATACTTATATATCTCATTGAATACAATTCCATTACTTGATTTGGGGATACAAAAAGATGAATTGTAAAAACAGACTGTATGTCCTATTTTTATTAGTTTAGACAACACCAAACGCTATGCCCTTCATGTGTGAATTATTCTCTGATTGTAATTATCATTATAGCTGTTGTTATCATAACCACCTTCACAAATTAATATCATTTAATATTAAAAAAACATTCAGTTATTGACTTAATATATCACATTCCCTGGCTTTTTTGTTTTGTATTCCATAACCTCCTCCACTAATGCACTGTCCTTTTTTGTGTTAAAATCTTTGTAATTCATTTTCTTTTAATTCAAATTAAAACTACTTGCAATGAAGTACACGATTATACAAGTTTGTCCTATTTCTCATTTCTATCCAATTCTCATGAAATAAAAAAATTCTAATTATTTGCTTATAATTTTATCATATGGTTGTGTAGTTCCATCATTCCTTGATAAGAGATGTTTGTATAAACAGCATCAGTCAAAACAGTACAAACTTTATGGAGGTGTTGCAAGAAAATATTTGCAAACAATTGCAAATTTCATTTACAAGTGATAGATCAATTTTAATTGAAGCCAATCACTTAATGTTGATGCAAGACGCAGACGATCAATCAAGTGCGAATTTGCAATCAAATACATCCCTCTCAATTCATTTTGGCACCTAAAATATGACTTGTGATCAATTACAAGTTTCTTGCAACATCCCCCAAGACAGACCATCAATTGTTTTAACGCACAATTTAAAAAGTTGTTCAAAGGCCCATGGAGTCTGAATGTAAAAATATGGTAACAGGTATCACAATAGAATCAGAGTTCTAAATATTCCCCTACTATGATGATGCAAAGCACATGAAGGTAATGAAAATAATGAAATGATAATGTGAGAACATCCATTTTGGATTTCTGAATTACATTAGAGTATTTTTAGCTTTGCCCAAGGGGGTTCCGAGCTCCGGGCGAGAGGGAAAGTGCAGAAGATCTCTCAACGAAAATACAGACAGAAATGTGATCCATATGTTTATGAATTTTCTAATTCACTGTGAAGTTCAATTCGACGACAACGGATTTAGGGTGTGTTCATGCTCACGCTGATGACAAAAGTTTTATAATATGTTCATGTTCACATTGACGTCAACTGATTTAGGATGTGTTCATGCTCCCATTGACAACAACAGATTAAGGACATGTTCATACTCCCATTTCTCGGGCCAAAAGTAAGTCGTTTTGTTACAAGTTTAGTTTAAAACCTTGTTGCATTTTTCGCATTTTCATTTAAATGGCAATCATAAACTCCCCAAAAAAATTTGTTATAACTTCAGTTTATCCACAAAGACAGGTTCTGTTGAAGCATTAACACAACATGCTTGAGCACCTGATAAAGGTAGCCGTGTAAAAGCCGGGCTAATAACAACATATTATCATGTTAAAGGACAAGTCCACCCCAACAAAAAATTGATTTGAATAAAAAGAGAAAAATCCAACAAACATAACACTGAAAATTTCATCAAAATCGGATGTAAAATAAGAAAGTTATGACATTTTAAAGTTTTGCTTAATTTCATAAAACAGTTATATGCACATCCTGATCGGTACGCAAATGAGGAGACTGATGACGTCATCCACTCACTATTTATTTTGTATTTTATTGTATGAAATATGAAATATTCTAATTTTCTCCTGATTGTCAAGTGAAAAGATTTATTACCCCCTCAACATGTGGAATGAGCATTGTTCAATACTATATGGTTCGGTCAAGTCGGTCCTTATTGTCAAATCTGTCAAAAATGAAATATTGTATAATTTAAACAATAAAAAACAAAAGAAATAGTGAGTGAGGGACATCATCGACTGACTCACCTAGTTGTGCATATCACGGTTTTGTGAAAAATAAGCGAAACTTTAAAATGTAATAACTTTCTTATTTTACATCCGATTTTGATGAAATTTTCAACATTACGCTTGTCTGATTTTTCTCTATTGATTCAAGTCAACATTTTTCTGAGGTGAACTTGACCTTTGAGTATCATAACACCATAATAATTTTTTTTTCAAAAAGAGCTAGCACACCCTACACTTTCTCTCTCCGCACAGATTAATGTAGCATGCGCAGTCAACTTTGTGAATCCAACTATACAGAGCTTGAATTTACCTATATTTGAATTAACAGTATTCTGTGGATGTGCATTTTCATCAAGTGTATTATCTGCAATCATCTACCTTTGGAAAGAAAATGTGAACGCACCCGCAACCTGTTGCATGATGGGATAGGAAGTGTTGAATTATGGGAGACAGGGATGCTTCAGGCTCGATAGGTGTGATAGGATGTCAGGCTTTGAGGTGCATTCACATGTAATGTGTGATTCAGTATGGGGTCTAATCTGTTCACATGATTAATTTGCCTGCATAACAAATAATTCACATTGATAATAGTATTATTTTATTGGAATTGAATATCTTGAGCCTTTAGATGGAAACCCCCCTATCCCCTCTCCTCTCTCTCTCTCACCCCTCCCCTCTGCCACCCCCCCCCCCCCCTCCTCAATCCTCCCATTTCTTGCTCTTCAGGTGATCTCTTTTTCTCCTTGTTTCTAAACAAGATATGTCAACAGAAACAAAATTCTCTGAAACAAATCTAAAATATTTCTTTTGGAAAATAGCTTGGTTGGATTATGTTTCTCTCAACTTTTCTTTGACTCTTGCATCATAAGTGAGGGGAAAGAGGATGTTAAAAATGTGGAGGGGAGCAGGAGATGTAGTGGGAGAGGAGAAGATATGGGAGAAGAGGGAGAGTGATATGATGAGAGGAGGAAAGAGAGGGGAGAGGAGGAGAAGAGAGAGGGGGAAAGGGGTGATGGGGGAGGAGAGATAGGGAATGACTGGGAGAGGGTGGGAGAGTAGGGGACGGGGAGAGGGTGGGAGAGTAGGGGACGGGGAGAACACGAAGGGGAGGGAGGGGGAGTGGAGGGAGAGTAGATGAGGGGTAGATTGGGGAATGGAAGAGGGTCGGGGAGAGAAAGAGGAGAAAAAAGGATACAGGAGGGAGAGGTTGAGGAGGTAGGGGTATACACCCTTTAACTGCTTAAAATCAAAGATTAAAACTTTGGGAAGGAGGTGTGATAGGCTATGGTCCAGTGGTATTGCGTGATTGGCTAAGGAAAGTTGAGAATTATCTGAACGCTTGAGGCAACTGAAGTCAATGACTGCATGGTCATAAGTGATTTGGAATCATGTGAGAGTACATCAGGGGTGCTTGCAATTTCTCAAAGCATCAAACACTTAGAATAACATCAGTAATACTGTATAATTGAAAGCAGGGGAGGAAACATTTTTTACTTTATGGGGCTATTTCTTCCAGACTTGTTTGAACTGTTGAACTTGTAACTATTGACAAATTCATATAGTTAACACTAACAGCATCGTATCAAAATTTCAAACAGCGTTTGCAATAATCTTCTCCATAATTCCATATTTTTTCTATTTTGCAATATTCATAACTAGACAATTCTCCCTGTCCCTCTCTATCTGCCAAACTGCTCAAAAGAAAGGGAAGTTCTGTCACCCTGTCTGACATGAAGAGGTAAATATCAGAGGGTACAAAGGGGGTCAGAAACACAAAGCGGAATCAAATCTTGCACCTGGTATTTTTCTGCTTTTGAAGCAGAAATGAGTCATCGAGTGATACCCAACAGAGAGATTTAAACTGAAAAGAATTTGAAGTTGACTTTGGTTGTCTTTTTTGTCAGCATGGGGCAATCAAAACCATTTTTGTCAGCATGGACAAGTGTGTTGCCATGATCCTTCCGGCCAATCCATTTTTTGGATGGGTTGGGTTGGGGTGGGGGTAAACAAAAATTTGGACTAAATCAAAATATTGACGCAAGAAATCATCCACTCAGTTGATTGCCAAGACTTTGGTCTGGCTTCAGAATGGATCACCTACATGTACATGTGTGAGAATAGATTACCAAGATCATGGACAAGTCAATACCAAGATCTATCATTTCATCTTACAGAACGGATATAATTATAAAACATATATACAAGGCATTTCTCTTGAAAGTATAGAGGGAATTATTTCTGAGTTTGGACTGGCAATCACTATTTGCACCAGGGGCGATAAAAGTCTGGTACATTTGCATACTATTTCACTGGCCACTTGTGTATTATACTGGCTCAGCTTCAAAGGCCATTCCCAAGCCTTCCGTTTGAATCAGTAAAAAATTGTCTGAAACCATCCGTTTTTTACTCTTTGATGTATCACTTTGTTGTATCACAATGATTTGGGGCATTATTCATACTGCCAAAGTTCATCTATAAATCACTTTGCACTTTGGATTTTGAACAAGAGAAATTGGGTGGTTTTTTTGAAAGAGGACAAAAGATTTTTAGAATCATGGAGAAAGGATGGTATGAATGGTACAGATGGCTTAATATAAAAGCTTAAAATTAGATACAATGAAATTTCTGCACCATTCCTCACCATTTTAAAATGTTTAATTGAATTATCTTCATGGCTTGATAAATACAAATTACAGTTTGAAACTTTGAATAGTTATGTGTTAAATAAATCGCTGCCGCACAGAACTCAATTAATCTTGCCTATCAATATTCAGCTGCCTAAGATCCTACTCTGGGACATACAAATGTCATGAATATACATGATTTTCAACTAATTTGCTTTCAATTGTAAATTTCTGACGTTCGTGGGTTGATCTGCTAAAGAAACTTGCATCAATTGGCAACCCTCCTAATAATTGCAATACTTTCTAAAGGATTCCAATATCAAGAGACCTCTTCAAAATAGATCAAAATTCCCTAAAACTCTTTTTGCCCAATAATATATCCCAAGAGCCCTACACTATGCTATAGCGTTTCTCAGATACGAAAGCCAAGACGAAAGGAGGTACATATTTACAGAACACTTGAAAGCTGACAGAGGCCTGCAGTATGAGGTACTACACTACAGTATATGACACAGCATCTACTGCTCTACAAAAAAAATACTACCCCCCTCCCCCATTCCCCCACTCCCAACCCCACACCCTTACTCTAACCTAATGCTGAGAACAAATTCACAGAAGCTTCATGCTGAAATCAAGTAGAAATTGTGAGACAAAAGCTTCTTTTTTTGGCTTGTCAAATTTTTCCTCTGGAAAATGTGCCCCTCCCCCCTTTTGGAAAATCCTGGATCCGCCCCTGATATCACATGCCTAAATTTTTCCCCATACAGTCATGCAATTAAGATTCTATATGAATTGCCATTTCTCATCGCAAGTTCGTTTTTTTTTTCATTTAGAAAAGTGAACTTTAAAGGCGTTTGATTATTCTCATTGAATACACTGATACACTGACCCAATTTCCTGAAAAGTGAAAAATGACATAATGGAATAATTCTTTCTACTCTAGCAGAATTTGAAGTCTAAAACAGGCCAGGGTAGGGTAACTAGCGTTGGATTAAAAAAGAAATAATCTTCAAATTTTCAACAAAGTCCATAACACAATTATGTTTCATGATCACAAACCTAACAAATAATTTAAAGATGTAGGGGGCATGCCCAACTCAAGAATGCCACTGTACCTATAACTTATTAACTTATTTGTTTCAATTAGAATCCACTTTTATCGTGTACTTCAGTGAACGTGTGTTCCCCTCGTGCCGAATAACCCATGCAATTATGTTATTTCACATGACATGAGATGAATGTGTGTCTCGATACACAGACCTTTTGATGGGGTACAATGTTTCAAAATTAATGCCCCTCACACTGAATAAACTGCAGATGTGGCTATTGTAAATCATTCACTTGACATGAACATTTTGTTTTACAATAATACAGTACCGGTATATACTAGTAATACATCAATAAATTTTTATTGCATAATACATTTTCCATAGATTTCCAATTAATTGAATAGATATATATTTGTTTCTACTCATTTATTATTAATAGTGAGCACGTATCGATCACCTCAATCGAGCCTGACATGGCCTGACAATCATTTGATTAAAAAATAGCAAAAAAAATAGAAAGGACCTCCCCCATCACTCATGTCAACAAACGGGCCGAGAAATGTATCCTTGTGTTTAAAGAAAATAGTAAGGACCTCCCTCATCACTGCTCTTGAAAATCCCAGACGATCAACTACTTTCTTTTTTTACTTGGCCTAACTGAATGCAGACATTACTCAACTTAACACAATGCACGCCATATTGTTATATGCCCAGCTTCATTCTATAAGGCCAAGGGTTTCCTACTCCCTGTTTACGGTAATCAGAAAATACAAACATTTTTTTTATAAAACAAAAAATCATAACATATTTTTAGGTTGAACCCCCTCCCCCCACGACCAACTTCAAAATATGTCTAGTCACTCATTGCCAGAAAAGGAGGTCAATGTCAATATGACCCCAACCCACTTGAAAAGGATTAATGGATTAATATTTTAATCCTATTATACACTACTCATACTCAAAGAGTAGCTAATATAGCAAACATATGTGTAGTGTAAATTTTATCACCTTTCTGACTGGGATGTGGAGCAGTTTATTCTAAGATCAGGGTTAATTTGTTTTTTTTCTGAAATAGACTCTGCTCACTTAAATACTATGCACTCCCTTTTACATCGATTGTTGAAATGTCAGCATGCCTCTTGCAAGCTTGTCGGTTATCAAGAACACAGAGTACAAAAAGCACACATATAAATCTAAATGATCATATTAGACATGTCTATTAGAAGCATGACAGATATTACCTATTGGCCAATTTGTGTAAACAAAAATACAAAATAATGCTAAACTTTTTTGTGGCACCATGTAAAAACATGGCTTAAGGTGATTACATGGCCTACATTTTACCTTTAAAGCTGCTCTTAAAGGGATGGTCCGGGCTGAAAGTATTTATAGCTTAATAAATAGAGTAGAATTCACTGAGCAAAATGCCGAACATTTCATCAAAATCGGATAACAAATGACAAAGTTACTGAATTTTAAAATTTAGCAATATTTTGTGAAAAGTCGTCATGAATATTCATTAGGTGGGCTGATGATGTCACATCCCCACTTGTTTTTTTGTATTTTATTATATGAAATTAGGTTTATTCAAATGTTTTCCTCCAAGAACTAGAAAAATTGGATTGACAACTGATTAGTGCATTAGATATTTATTGCTGCAACTTATTTCATTATAAGGGAGACATAGTATTCACACAAGTATGAAATAATGAAAAAATTATGATTTTATGTAATAACATAAGAAAACGGAAAGTGGAGATGTGACATCATCAGCCCACCTAATGAATATTCATGACGACTGTTTTCATAAAATATTGCCAAACTTTAAACTTCAATAACTTTATTATTTGTTATCCGATTTAGATAAGATTTTCGGCATTTTGCTCAGTGAATTCTACTCTATGTATTAAGATATAAATATTTTCAGCCCGGACCATCCCCTTAAGCTTGGTAATAGATAAATAATGTGAATTATACTTGAGTATTATGCTAATCTTACAAAAGTTTTTTGTGAATACTAGTATTTGATTTCCGACGATTGTGATATTTAGCAACCTCCCTTAGTGTAATTTTTATTTTCTTTACAAAAGGAACATCAGAGCAATTATCTAACTAGGTTACTAATTTGATATAGATAAGTGATAGCTAAAGATAATATCTTGAAATTTTTAAATAATTCAACGCTTGAGAAGTGGCTTCATATTGAAATTTATAAAAATATGCAGATATTTCATTTCCAATCAAAAATCCAATCAAAATAAATCTTGATAGAAAATAATAAACTTTATCTGTTAAAACACTTATCCTCCACATCATATCTGTTTCAGAGCATCTGCCATTATACATCAAATATTTGGAAACCTAAAAATAGGCTTAATAGCTTTGGTAAAACATAACAAAATAAACAAGTTAGGCCTAGAGAGAGGTACATGCCCTAGACTGGTGGAGTCTAATACAAGCAGAGCAACAGAGTAATAATACATGTACCGGTATGTAGTGGAAGGTGAAAGGGTTATCAGTCTAAGAATTTTATTTGGTATTGTGCTTGATCAAGCACATCTCCTAAGCAGCTTTTTGCTATTAAAGAAAGAGGTAAAAAGGGAGGTAATTTAGTGTGAAGTTAAAAGGGAATTAAACCCCATTTTTCACCAATAATCTCAATTCTCGTGTAAGTTCTCATACCTAGCCCCTTTCTCCTCTTTCTCATTTTTCCTCTTTCTCTCCAAAATGTGATAACATATAAAAAAGTAGGTAAGGTCCAAGCAAAGGTAATGAGAGGAATATTACTGTTATTCATTAAATTAAAAATTGTTTGATATAACAGTATGATTAAATGATGGAGCTCTGAACATTCATAAGAAATGGGTATATGCTCAAATCCTTACAATAACAAGGACAAGTAAAATGTCTAGTCAACCCCACAAATGAGTTAACCCCTACAAAAAGAGAAAAATCATTAATGTTAGTAGTATCATTACCATCATTACTTCTCTCCCTCCCCCTGCTATAAAGTAATGTGTCTCAAGGGAATATTTACAAGCATGAAACCTACCCTTGAATGAACATAGAATATAGATGGCGCTATTAAATATATACTTGCAGAGCCAATTTTCTAAACATATGTTAACTATCTCGAGATAAAGCAATATGGTGTACTAAATATTTTAATACATTTTAAATAAATAAATAAAACAATCCAACAAAACAACTGTAAAAGAAGAAAAAAATCCCTGAGAAATATTCATATTTCTACATGACTACAACTCATGGAAAGGCATTAAAATGAATTCCAAGCTTAATTATTAAAAAAAGACTTGTGTGAAAGAGGTAAAAGAAAAGACATTAAAAAAAAATTTGAAGTCTCAATGAAATCACACAAGGAATAAGAAATTAATGGCTGTTAAGAAAATAAGAACTAAGATCACTATTATAAATGTAAATATTAAATAGGCAACTGGTAATGAGAATATGCGACAGGTAGTCCTACTTGATAGTTGATCCTCCAATGGAGTCCAAAATACACTTATGGTTTTTGTGGGTGGATAAATAAGGAAGTTTTTTTACTAGGATTTTGGCTTTTGAATTTAGCTATCTAGATCGCTATACCAGGGTAGGGTGAATGTCATTCCATGCCATAAATGTGCAGGGGGGATATGGACCATCATACCATTTGTCATGACTCATAAATGACTGCTCAGAAATTTGCAGTTTTCTCTCAAGTAAAACTAAAAGTTTAACACACACTACCGGCGGTAGTCACTTGGTCTTGGAAGATTTAGTCACAAATAGCACATTCCTATAAAGCTATAGTATTAGTTCTTATTTTAAAAAAATGTTGTTCTGAGTAAATAGAAGTTCTGTAAAACATGACATATTCATCATTTTGCTTACTGGAGCAAATGGAGAGGTATCCCTATCTTACCAAGTGAGTTTCATCTTCCTGCAGCATCCTAGCTTGGGGACGGGGCCCGGGGCGTTCCGGGATGCCTCACAACGCTGCGCAAGCTTTGTAATGTGCGCACGTGTTATATATAAGAAGTCCATCTATCCAATTCAATTTTGCTGTAAAGTGTAATCGCGCAATTCCAATTCAACTGTCAATCATTTCAGCATCAAGGCTTTCATGAGCCTGGTTAAAAATAGATATTAACCTTTAGAGTTGGAATGAGTCCGCAGTCGTAGGATGAGGACGACTTCACTCTTCAGCAAATCGAGGTTTCACTCCGACTCCATTCAATTCACGTAGCACTTGGCATACTAGTACTAATAGATGAGGGAATTTCCCTTTCACTTGTGGTCAAAAGATGGCGCTGTAAAACTTTTGAAAACGGTGCTGCAAAATGAACTACAATCTAATCTAAATAAGTACGTTATTTAGCCCAGTTGTTTAATCTTTAAAATATTTAAACTTCTTTAAATTGTTAAAGCTTTTCTGAACAACTCGTTTAAAACTTTAAACAATAGTTGTTAGTTTGTCAGGCTTGACGTTTTTACAGTGTGCAATGCGATGCGTTCATATCCTGCATATACTTTTGCCCATATTCTGAAGTTACACACTCTTTTTACTATTAGTATATATATGAACCTTACAGTATCTGTTTAACCGTTTAATCAATCATGTTTAATTTATTGACAATTAGATATTGAAAATTAAACTTTGTTGCTTAAGATTTAAACAGTTGTTTAAACAATTACTGTAAGGTTCATATAGTAAACAGCGTTGTATAAATTTTTTTAACGTGTAGGTTTAATTTAAACCATGGTCTAAAGTATGCTAAAATTATGAGAGCCAAAAATTCAAAAATCCTGTTTATATTATGTATTTCTTATGTTTACTATTTTGTTTCCTTTTGCTTTCATAATGAAGAAAATACATCAAAATACTTCAGTTATCATTCCCAGACAATTATGAACAATTTGGGTGTCATATGAGTTATCAAATTGGATGTGTACTGTAGGGATTTGTGCCCCAATTGGCTCTCCATAGTTAAACCACAACTTTAATTTAAACCCGAGTTCAGAATACGGGCCTATGAGTGTACGGAAACAAAACCCTGTAGCCAGGATTTAATTTGGGAGGGGGTGGTAAGAGAGAGACTTAAAGAGAGAGAGATGGGAGAGAGATATAGACGTCTATTTTTTAATTATTATTTAAGGAAGAAAAAAGTAGCAAAACCCTGGGAGTCTTCAAAGTTACCTTTCTTTCTTAAATTCGTTTATCCTTTTCTCTAGACTATAGAGTAGATAAAAGTGATACAGATCGTTTCCTTATTAGTAACAAATGAATTTCTTCGAATAATTGTAAGATTATTTACTCAACTTTATTTTATTGAAAAAAAGAGTTATAAACGTAGCCTTGCAAATTGTTTTATCGAGAATGGTATACATTTTGTTTTATTTCCATTGTATATAATGTTTTTAGTTAATATGATTATCACGTTATTTAGTGTTTACCATAAACATTTATTTACTTTTGGCTTGTATAGTCATATTGCTTGCAATGTATATTCATTTGTATTGATTTGTATGGTTATCATTTTATATCTGTGTAATTATGTTGTATCACTGGGTTGAGAAATGAAATAAACTTGAACTTGAACTTATTCTTCTTGACAAAATAATTTAGGCTTAGCACCAACCGCTTTTGTGTTTTTTTTTCAATCAATTTCCGAGTTGGATCAAGTTTGTCAAACAAAAGCTGTCCAAGCAAGTTTGTATGGGGGGGGGGCAGAATATGCACTTTGCCCCCGGCCTCATATAATTAAACGGTCATTTGCATTTGTTATAATACAGGAAAAGTGAAATTAAAGTTTTCATCTAATATTCTTCTACCACCAAAGTAGACTTATTTTCTGGAAATACTGCTCTTGATCATAACTATTAGACTTTTCTTTGCTGGCAATGCTTGCTCGTAAAAATATAAAATATGGGAATATAGCAAACAAAATAGAACAAACAAGAATAGGTATATAGGGGCCTCCTGCCAAAAAACCCTTTTGTCGCTCGATGTGCTTTCTCATGTATCATTACCTAAGTTTGGAAGAGCAAAAGTAAGAGTATTTCCCAGATTTTCACCTTGAAAATCCCCGGGAAAATCCTCATATTCCTTAGTCGCTGTGCTCCCCCGGTAAAAAAACCCCATTAATTCCCAGACCAATAAGTTCTACATGACTTTTTTGTTTTGAATATGACTCTAAAACTAAAAGCATGACTCTAAAACTAAAAGCTGTATAGCGCCATCTTGTGGTCTCTGACAGGGAATAAACACAACCCGGAAGACGACGAGGTCAGCTAGCTTGCTTCAATATTTCCCGCCACTTCGCGGGAACACATGTTTTGGTATTTACAATCATCGACACACACATCGCATACACGTAGCTAGCTACGACATGCATGCTGCATCCACCGTACTCACACAGTAAAGTCATCGCGTGTTTTGTGTACAGTGATCCTAATGCTTGTGCAGTTCATTGCTTGACTGTCATCCAACTCTAATTGTATGTGACAGTGTGTCTAGCATTTATTTAGTTGAAGCTGAACTTTTCCAAATTAAGAAGGCCTTGCAATAAAGTTACAGTTCGTTCTTTATCTTCACATTTCTGAGCTGAGCAAATCTCCAACCAACCAGGCCAAGTTCAGATTCAGAAACTATCTAAGAATAAGATTCTATTTCTAACGTTAAATTCTTAAGACAGACAAGTTTTGACCTTACTCAGTGACTGATCAGCCGAGCCAACCACCATGTGGGTGATTGTAAGGACATTTGATGACAAACAGACCAAAAGAATTGATGGATTGTCAAAATTGACAAAAATTGAACAGTTTCGGGAAAAATTGGTGGAAGATTTCAGTGCACCAGTGGATCGTCAACGCCTGTTCTTCAGTGGTAAAGAGGTAAATATGAGAGATACAATTTAAATTTCATTGATTAAAACTAACAGAAAACAGGAACAATAACATTGCTTAGAGAGACTGGATGCGAAAGTGAAATTGACAAATCAGTGAATGGTTCTCATAGACCTTACGTTTTTTGTTTACACCCCCCCCCCCCAGAAAAAAAAGGATGAAAGGTGGAAAGAAAGATTGACGCCATGGTGATGTTGTGTTGTGTGCCGCCCACTTCGGGCACTTGCGGCGTATCTTTACAGTATACAGCCAGGTTGTCACTGTTAATTGGGTTTGGATATTCGCACTTTCGGCCAGCTGTTGCAATTGCAATACGCGAGTATGTAGTAAATAAGTGCTTCAAACTGTGTCTGATTGTCCATCTTTAGACTTAATATTAATAATGGTGTGAAATGAAAGGAAAACTCGTCATGACGAATGGTACTGCAACCCCTCCCAATGAAATGAATGGTGAAGTGGAAAAGGAAATAAAAAATACAATAACCTGTGCCTGTAATGGGCTTATAGTTACGTTAATGTCCACCACATTCATGGACGTGTGGCACCGTTTGTAATCTTGGTTAAAGCAACAAACAAATTAGATTCTATCTGCATTACACTTGCAGATTATTTTTTCGCAGTGTATGCTGTAGTTGTAGTCAGCATGATGATATCCCTGTGATCCAGGATTTTCCAAAGGGGGGGGGGGGCACATTTTCTGAAGAAAAATTTGACAAGCAAAAAAACAGGTTTTTAACCAAAAATTAAGGACATTTCGTTCACGAAATATATTGACAAGCAAAAAATAAAGGTCTTCCCTTTCAAAGGGGGGGGGGGCACACTTCTATTTTAACAGCTTTAACGGCTTTGCCTTCCCCCCCCCCCTCGGATCCGCCAGTGTCCCTGTCAAAGTTTTAAGGAGTTGTAAATCTAGTAATAGGCGTACAGTCTGGTACTCACTCAATTGCAAATCTTGTGTTTAACAGATTCTCATATAACTTGGAACACACATTGGTTTTGGGGTTAAAATATGTAAGACACGTTTTTTGCATGTGTTGGATATCGTGTTGTCATGGTAACAGTATTATGGCAAATAGGTAAAAAATCTTGCGATAAACTTTCTTCTGTTAACCTATTTTCATGAAATTTGGCATACACATTTAAGGTAAAGAATCTAGTATTTTGTTTCATATCTAGATTTGCATTTCTTTCCTGCTCTTGTGGTCAGTGAAAAACAGCCTAATTAGATTTCTTCAGTTCTTAAGAAATCAAACTATCCATAGGAACTTTGTATAGTAGGAAGAAAAGTTATGATTATGTTTGTTCATGATTAGAAAAGAGTAATTGTCTTAGGAGATTTAGAGTGCATTTAGTCAGCACCTTTTTACCATTGAATTATGATTTGAAAGATGTTTCTGCAGAATCTAGGTTGTGTTTAATCAAAAGTAAAAGTAAACGTGTTCAAACCTAAAATGCAGAAAAAAGGGATTATTTGAAAGAAGTTTTCGCAGAATCACATTTGAAAAAAGTAGAGTAAACTAACAGTAATCTGAATCGTGATTCTATGACGTCATTGTGTTGGCCTTATGCCGGGATTGTGCCACACTGCACGCTGCCTGGTGGATTCTTGTCTTTGGCTTCACACAGTAGCAGTACACATGTATTGAAGATGAGCCCGGGGGGGGGGGGGGGGTACTCAACCAAAAAAGTGGTACATGTAGAGATATGTGCCGCGGGCGAGACAAAAAACGGGGGCCTTTTAGCGGGCTTATTGTAAAAAGGAGGGTCCTCGGAAGGGGCTTCGGAACTACAAATGTTTGTGAAAACGGGGGTCCTTGAAACGGGTTGCCTGCGTGTGAGTGCGAATGCATCCCCATGGAACGGGCATACGTGCATGCAGCTAGGCCGGTGGCACAGGCGCCGGGTGCGCTCGCGCAGAGGCGATACAACGCGATGGTCTGACAGCGCTCTGCGGCCGCTTTTCACCAAAATGCAGCTCATTGTAGCAGATCAATGCGGCCGGAACGGCGTGAAGAAAAATATGCGAAGCTTTGGAGCAGATTTCCTTCTTCTTTTTTCTTGATAAGAAGAAAATGCTATGCTTTGGAGCGGCTTTCTTTGTTCCTTTTCTCAATAAGACAAAAATGCTATGCCTTGGAACGGAAATTTGAGTGTAAAAATGGGGGTCCCCTCCGTGGCACATACATGTACCCATTACACATTATATACTGAGTGCCCGCCCCCCCCCTCCCCCGGGAGATGAACGTTGTATCTTATGCAATTCATACCCTTGCAGAAGATTACCTATACATGTACCTCTGAGGCCAAACTGCGGACGATGTGCACTTGTTAGAATCGATGTGAGGGAGAAACGACGTTGGAGAGAGGGTTGATTAAACCTGGTTCCATCTAGATTTATGTTCGTGTTTTGAATCGTGATTCATGTTTGTAAATCTGGCGTATGAAGTGGCTTAAACACAGCCTGAGTGCCAGTTTTTTTATGGAAAAAGACCATCTTGACTTCCTATTATGGACTTACCCCTTTACAGTCTATACTCTCTTTCAAGTTTCAATGATCTTACTATCATTGATTGTTATGAAGAAATTCAAGTGACATTTGTATCATAGAAAATACCTTACTTGGGTATTTATTAGATGAGAATAATCATATAAAAACACCACCAACATTGTCCAGTATCCTTGACCGTTTCCAACTACCAGTTTATATGAGAGCAAATGAATAATTATGGACCATTGACGGTGCCGTTCACACATGTAATGGTCATGCTTCTCCTTAACTTTTGAAGTAGTAGATGCATCTCTATCGTTTTATTTCCGATTCGTCTAATGCCAATTCGTCCAATTGCCAACTCGTCTACTATCATTTGGTCTACCATCAGTTCGTCCACTCACCACATGGTCTACTTTCATGTAGTCTAATGCCATTTCGTTTAATAACCAGGTGGTCCAATAGCCATTTAGTCCATTTACCATTTGGTCTAATTGGACTACATGTAAGTGTTAAATTTGTGCAAAATGAATGAAAATGAAATGGATATTAGACCAATTGGTTCTTAGACGAAATGGTGATTATGTAGACGTAGTGATAATTGGACCAAATGGCTAATGGACCAAATGGTTGTTAGAAGAAATGTTGATGGACAGAATGGCATTAGACTAAATGAAAGTAGACCATGTGAGTGGATGAGTTGGCAAATTACCTCTCTATCATGGAAACCAATTTGAATGGAATCATATGTGGATGGGTCTCATTCTCTATGGTTAGAATTACAAAAGTCCCTGCCTTTTATTTTTTTAAACTTAGACCCCGCTCTCATCGACATGTACTTGATCTGGTTTCCTTTTAAACAGTTTAGGAAACAAAGTAAGAAGATTGATTCGTTAGCATTCTAATCACCATGGCAATTTTGTCAATTGGGTCGCATGTTTTGCGCGAAATTTGAAACCGCAGCGTAGGCAATCCTACACATAATGTGTATTGAATGGCGTGTCCAACATGCACACACTTCCGTCCGAAGAACCGTTGTGTCTTTACCTACATCCTACGCTTAAACCAGCTTAACGAGGCAAAGTGGTCTTGAAAAGCACATCGCAAGAGGATTTCCAAACTCGCCTGGTCTTTATAAA
This sequence comes from Lytechinus pictus, assembly GCF_037042905.1. Lineage (NCBI taxonomy): Eukaryota > Metazoa > Echinodermata > Echinoidea > Temnopleuroida > Toxopneustidae > Lytechinus > Lytechinus pictus. Next base: position 11,758,405 of record NC_087255.1, read on the forward strand.
TCGCTTCCAAGACTGCTTCCGAGCATTAGCAATACATGTTAAACTGGTTTAAGAAAGTAGACAAGAATAGGGATTTATTTTCATCTCGCAAATATTTGTAAACGTCAGTAGATGCTTTGGTATTTTCAGTCAACTCGAATACCTGTTAAACAATACCCTGTATAAGAACTTTTACAGGGATTTTTCCAAGCTCACAGGTATTCTTGAAGTGTGAAAGAAAAAAAAATTTATTCCAACATTTTGGCACTTTCAAGAATGGAGAGAGATCTCCCCTCTCTGTAACTCACTATAAATAGGGATAGTGATATTCCATTTTAAAAAATTGTCTTTTCTGTTTTTGGAAACCTATAATTTTGTTTCAAACTTGATCACAAATTGAATTTTTATTTTCAAAGGTGGGTCTAGGATTTACCAAGGGGGGGGGGGGGGACTATTTTGTACTGAAAATAAGAAAAAAAAGAGAAAAGGTTTTCACTACAACATGGAGGAAATTTGTTCCAGGATTTACTGGGGGGGGGGATTATTTTGTACTGAAGAAAAATTGAAAAAAAAAAAAAAAAACGTTTTCACTACAACATGGAGGGAATTTTGTTCCAGGAAAAATTTGACATGCAAAAAAAAAAAAAAAACACAACCAAAAAACCAAAGGTTCTCACTTGCTATGCATGACATATTCCTATAAACAAACTTTTTTGTGCTTCTCAAAGGGGGGGGGGGAGTCACTGGCCGGATTGTGCCCCTACCCGGATCCGCCACTGTCTGTTTTGTCATACAAAATTGCACATAGCAAAAATATGAATTTGTTTTGCAAATGTAAATTTGCACATGATATGTTAAGAACCGAAACAGATTTTCCATTTCGATATACTGGTATACCGAAAATCACTGCCCTTTGACTAAAGACCCCTATGGGAGGCACTTTTTTTATTTTTTGTTTAACAATAGCTGGGGTTCAGTGACTCTACTCTTGTTACCATGGTAATGGCAGATTAGTTTGTCCAAAGGTCAAATTGAAAGCATAAGCTGATGAGGATGAGAAAGGAATTTATGCCCAGGGGAATTTTGCCTGTTTGCACCTATTCTGCAGGCACAGACCCTGATTGAAACTTTGATCAACAAGTGGGTCTGAACACGAGACTAGCACAAATATAACTTAAAGGAAAATGAAAGGATAGATTTATTATCTGATCATAAAGTGATTACATTTCACTGAGTAAAATAAAATTAAAATGAGGCAGAATGGTTTCCTATTTCCCATGATATGCCAAGTCAAAGTCATCAATATTTTGATATTTGAAAGACCCGTGGAGATCGCCATTTTGCTCATACTCCCTATATCTCCGTGGGGGGTTGTGACGTCAGCGACGTACAACTCGGTGTCCGACCTCGGCACTCGCCTTTGATTGCTAGCATAAAATACATGGGCCAGAGTGGTCAGAAAGGGGCACAAAATGCAGCTTTTGCCAAATTCCTGATCCGCAGAAGATGCCAGAAATCTCTTTAAAAAATGAGTGGCTGCACTAAAGGTGGAGAAATACAACAATTCTTCAAAATTCACGAGGAATGATGTTATTCGTAGCGAGCATTTTACCGATTTCTTCGGCCGAGTATTGGGACTCGAAGTCGTAGGCTCTCGGGCCTATTTCAATACAAACGTCAGATAAGTTTTGTTTTACTTAAAATCGACGGTAACAAATAATAAACAACGTTAGATATATTGAAAAATAGCACAATTAACAATTTAACGATATTCAAACGGGATAGAGAACCAAACTTCCAACATAACAGTTAACACGATCACTCGGTTGTGGGCCGGCGGTCGGCACTCGAGGGTTCATTACATGCTGCCGCGCACAGAAAAATCAAGCCACATAAGTCGTGTGTTGTGGACACCAGAAGGAAGATCCCAGCACGCGCGACCCACTAGATAGAAATCCACTGCCAAACGCGGTTTACGGTGCTGGCTTACTAACCTCGCAATACGTGTGATGAGTGGGTGGCCGGGGACGGCTGTACTGTCTACGTACAAATTTAGCTTTGTCAAATTTGCCAATTTGGTAATCGTAAATAAATGTGTAAACATTTTCATCAAAACTCATCAATTTGTGTTTTAAACCATAAAATAATTTGAATAGCTTTTTGATAATATTTTCAAGTGTTTTTATGTGTATATTATATTTATTTCTTGTAAAAAAAGTATCTATATTATGCGAACTCGGGGTTGGTTTCAGCCTGTGACTAGCTGCACATGGAAGCTAGTACTGAGAGCAGTTGTACGTCGCTGATGTCACAATTTTGAACGAACCTCGCAACAATGGCGATCTCCATTCAGAGACTTTGAACGTGAAGAAGTCTAACTTTGAAGAGGTGGTACTCCACTTTGGGAAATCGGATATGGGTATAAGTGGATTCATTTTGATTATCATTTACTTATCAATGATATTAAGTGGTATTACATTTTGGGTTTCATTCTCCTTTAATACAACTTTGGCGAAAATATTTACTCCTGAATGACATGCGCTGTAAAGCCAAAACAACAACAGCAGCATAATTTTTCAATATCCTGAACAAGAGGAGCTTTTTGTTCTTAAGTCATTGGCAGGGACCTTGGGCTGCATTTTCAGACCATACAACTCCAGCTTCCAAATTTATCCGCTATTTCTCATCCTACATGCTTTCCTGATAAGAAAAATTGTTATAAGATAAGTAATAAAGACACAGCTTTTTTTTCCAGACTAAATTTTTTTCTCACTTTGAATTAAGAAGACTACATTTTACCAAAGTGGGTCAGCATGATAGGCCTACATAGTATGGTACTACCTGGTCCTGGTAAAAAGCAAGTTTAGCTGGCTTATTGTGGTTCTAGCGGGGCAATTGCAGTGCTAGGACATGAAGTTTGAAATCTTTCTGAGCGAAGGAAAAGCATTAGGGCAATTCCATGAAAAATGTTCACTTTAGAGAAAAAATGAAGTTTCAGATTTTACTTAAGCAGTCAAAATTTCTTAAAAAGTAATCTATAAAGTCTCAATTTCCAATAGAAAAATCGCGATATTGATAAAATTTTGTATTTTTTTCCATCATCAAAAAAATAGAATATTAAATTGCAAAATGTAAAAAATATGGCTATTTTTAAACAATTCATCTTTCCTGTCTCTACTAAAAGCAAACAAGGTCTCAGAGGTCTCTTTTATCTTTTGAATAGTTGATTAATGTTTAAATCAACAGAAAATCATCGTTAAATTTTATGCCATTCATCAATTTTAGAGAAATCTGTCTCTAGATTTGTGTGATTTCTTTACCATTATCACTGTCATGTCCGTTACGTTTTTCACTTAAAGTTTTCACAGCTTACAGGAAATTTGTCTAAAGGTACTGCAGATTCAGATTCTATGTTAGAATTAAACCCCCTACCATGTGTAGCAATCATTTTCCCTTACCACTTCTCATTTTCATAAAAATGGCGTAACGGACATGACAATTCGCGTAACGGACATGACGCCTTTTATATGACAAAAGACAGCATGCACAAAAACAAAATATTAGGCTCAGTGTCACAGACTGAGGCCAGTCTCAATTGCTTGAGGATAGCTGGATGTAATAACTCCTAGAAACTGCATGTCATTCAAGCTATTCTTAGAAGTTGGTGAATGATGAAAGTTCAGCTCTTGTTCTGGTAGATTTTTCTAAGAATTAACGGTATGCCACATAATATTAAGATATGATGCAGCTAGATCTGGCAAGATACTCAGATCACAATCTGCATCATTTGTGTTTGAACAATACAATTGATTATCTTAGTTGTTTGCACTGACAGTTTGGAGCATGATAAAACTCCAACTTGTGAATTCATGAGATCATTGATGATATTGCTTCAAAGTATCTGACTTTCACCAACCTGTACTTATTCAGTGATGGCACAGGCTCACATTTAAAAACAAGTTTGTATTGATTCAGATATCTGTGTTACATGATGTAGCTCTATGAATCTATGAATCTACAGTGGCACTTCTTTGCAATATCACAAAGCAAAGGGGCTGTGGAAGGAATGTGGCGCAATCAATAAATTATGTCATCATAGTATTTTGGTCAGCCATAATCACGATTTGAATGATGTATCTTCATTGTACACAAGCAGCGCGGACAACGCAACGAAATTAGATACAGCCACATTTGTCAGCAAGCAAGATCGTAAGATTTAGAACATTCAAGATTTGATGAAAGGATGATTATACTCAGGATGATATTTATTTTGAATGAAAAAGAATCTCAGAAGCGATTTACAAACATTCCGATTACCATTCAACTCATACATAATCGATAATGAAAGACTGGTTTCCAAGTCCTGCTATTAAATTTTAAAATACTTTTTAATGTCATTTTTTTAATCTTAAAACTGACATTAATACTAGTACATATTCTTTATCATAAACACATTTCATAATATGTTCATCTTGGATTTATACAGGTCTGGTACATTTTGTTTTCTTCTCACAAAAATGAGATTTGGTCTTCTCAGTGTGCCGTAGTGGTACGATAAACATTGTATTCTATATAAAATTATCATGTAAGCTATAGCTATTAAATTAATGATACCTGCCAATAATATCTACATATTTTTCTTAAGAATGTTAGTAAAGGTACTTTGCTGTTACATTATTACATTCATTATTCATATTTCTTTCATTTTGAAACTAAGAAGTGCTGATGAAGTTCACTTCCTAAGGGTGTCATGTCCGTTACGCTAATGTATATTATCAAATAGTAAGCCATGAATAAAAAATAATCTTTACTATCAACTTTTTCTCCTTTAATTAGGTGTGGCGGATGGTAGTAACTGGAAAATACTCATTAACTGTTGTTAATTTGTGTAAAAGAAATATTTCTAAATATTTTTTTGTTTTATAAATATTGTACGAAAAGCCCCCCTCTCAAATTGCAAAATAATAGGAGATATTACAGATTACCAGTTATGATGTGTGTCTCTAACCTCTAGCCTTAACATGTAAACAATTAGACTTGTACCATATTTTGTAATAAAATAATTATATTCGCTTACAAAAGGTGGACGAAACTGTCATGTCCGTTACGCTTCGTGCGTCATGTCCGTTACGCTACATTTTGAGCTATGAATACAGAATGCACTGCAAAACTGTTGTTAAACACCATTTTATGGATAGAGCATGATCTTACGGATAAATTAACACCAACGTCAGGTGCATGCAATCTAAGAATTCACAGGAATTTTGATAAGCAATAGGAGGTAAAAATGCTTCGTCCATTTCGTGTCATGTCCGTTACGCTCACAAAGAGTGCAATTTCTCCGCGACTGTTCAACGAAACGATTTGAAATTTTATGTGTATGTAACTGATACTTAAATGTGTCTGATAAGCTTAGTAACAATTATCAAAAGACTGCTAATTCTACTGTATAAACCTTTGAATTACAAAAATTTGTCTGAACGTCATGTCCATTACGCTGGAATTGCCCATTAGCCAATCACAAAAATTGAAAGTTCACATGAAACGCGCACTGTGTGGCAGATTGTCAATATTCATGAGCTGTGCGATCGTTCGGGGTAAGGCGTTTACCCCAGCTAAGCAATAAATAGTGTGGGGTTAAAGAAACAAACCAACAAAAAAAAGATGGTATGGGGGATATTCTGGGGTTAGTCCAAGATAAAAAAACCGTAGTCTCAAAAGCATATGAGGATCTTGGTTCAGATTTCAAGTGAGTCAATAATATTGGTGGATTGAATGCATGCCAAGTTTCTATTGAAAGTGGTTTATAAGTGATTCATTAGTTCTTGGAAGACGCTAGGGGTTCCCAGAGAATCCATTTGCGGTGTAGAATACGTTTCAGTGATAGAAGTTTTCAATCAAATTGAACTATAGTGATCTGGCAGTGTAATTTCATTTTAAGGTGAGGGACATATTCCATTTGAAATTCCTTATTTTACAATTAAATAATTGGCTTGTTATGACAGTCTGCGTTGGAATCAGGGTGGCTGCATCCTAGTCTGCAGGCACAGACCCTGATTGAAACTTTGATCAACAAGTGTGTCTCCACGCAAAGACTAGCACATATACAAAACTTGCTGTCCTTCAGTACACAACACATGAGTAGGCTGCAATTCAGACCCTTTACTCGAGTCAAGGGTTTGCACAGCAGACTAGGCTGCACCCTTTGGAGACGACTGGAAGGGGGGGGGGAGGTTTCGAAAAGCTGCATTGAGTAGTTATCTGAAGCAGTCGTTTATATAAAAATTCTTCAATATTAAATAAAAATAACAATATATTAATAGGAGAAAAATAGGCGAGCTTGCATTTTCAGTTGATTTTGAATAAATTTGCATAATTAATGAAGTACTAGTTTCTGTCTCGCCTGAATAACAGAGCGAGACTATTGGCGCCGCTTTTCCGGCGGCAGCGTCGGCAACATCAAATCTTAACCAAAGGTTAAGTGTTTTGAAATGTCATCATAACTTAGTAAGTATACATGTATAGGCCTAGTTCATGAAACTTGTACATAATGGTCATCAAGTATTACTGAAAATCTTGCCAGAGTTTGAGGTCACATGACCAATGTCAAAGGTCATTTAGGGTCAATGAACTTACGCCATGTTGGGGTATTTGTTGATTTCCATCATAGCTTTGAAAGTTTATGGATCTGGTTCATGGAACTTGGACATATGAGTAATCAAGTATCACTGAGCATCCTTTGTGAGTTTCAGGTCACATGACAAAGGTCAATGAACTTTGCCCTTTTTGGGGGGTATTTGTTGAATTGCCATCATAACTTCAAAAGTTTATGAATCTAGTTCATGAAATGTGGACTTCAGGGTAATCACGTATCACTGATCGTCTTGTACAAGTCTTCACACGACCAAGGTCGAATGTCATTTAAATGTAGGGTCATCAATGAAAATAGTATTTTGTCATCATGTGAATGGTGTTTTTTGTAAATGATTGTTCTATAGTCTTTTTCAAAGTCGGCACTAGTGCGTACTGCAGGCGAGACTGCCAGAGGACTCCGCTTGTCTATAAACCCTCCCCCACAAATTTACGAACAGACATACAAATAAACAACTGGGTTCAGGACACTAGTACTCAGCACAGCCTTTTGTGAAAAGCCCCTACCTGGTTGACTCGAAAGGATGCGTCGCTTTTACTCCCCTCCCTCATCCCATTCTTATGAGTAAAGCACCCCACCCTAGTTTTCTAAATAGGGAGGGGCCCCCCACACCCCCGCTCCGTGAATGCAGTGTCAACAAGCCTCCATAATTAAAGGCCATTTTCAAACCTAATATATTAATCCTAAACCCCATTGATCCGTCCACTGTTTCACTCGTTCATCTTTCATCAGTTCATTAATCCATCCATTCATTCATCCATCCATCCATTCCTTTATCCATCCATCCATTCCTTTATTTATTTATTTATTTATTTGTTCATTCCTTCATTCAACCACCTGTCCATTCATCTATCCATCCATCCTTCCATCCATCCATTCACAAACTTATCCACCCATCCATACGTCCATTCATCAAAACGGCCCTCTCATACTCCTACTTGACCTTCAGTATCTCTAGCTGTATGTAAGAAAAGAAATATGAACATCGTTTTAAAGTTTTACTGCAATTTTACTAACAGTGCTGTATGCTGTAATGTAGCCTATAGAAAGAATTCACTGCTATGTTCAGTATATGTCTTCCTATGTATGTTCACAAAATGGTAAATTATGTTAAATCTATTCTGCTCTTGATCTGCGAATAGTCGCAGAGGGGCACAGATAAGAGGGAGTGGTCGGCTTTGGCGAGCTGCCAAGTTAGTTGCGCACTTGAGAACATCATGTTTTGAATGTTACACAATTCAAGAAAAGGAGATTTTCTTGTTCATACATCCCCCCTCTGTGCTTCTCTTAACTCATTGATTACCAGTGGCAGTGCATGGAATGTTTGCCTACTCGGGGTTGTTGTCTATAGAAGTGAAACTGCGGTTAGAAGATAAGACGTTATGGTATGATATGTGTGGTAAAGGATCATTACGGGTCAAAGAGCTTGCTCACATTCATTTTGAAAAGATTTTATCCATGTTTTACATGCTGTACCAGTACTCTTTCACAAGTCAAGTCAAATGTAATTATTGAAGGAAAAAAAAATCCCATTTGAAAGAAACATTTCAAAGTATGATGTACTCCTTTTTAGAAATGTTATGTTCAAAGGCCTGTTCAATGTATAGGATTTGAAGCATGGAACCGTGACTTGGCGGGCGTTAGAAATAGATGGGGGGGGGGGGGGAGCAATGGTTTGTAATTTCCTTGGTGTACTACATGTAGATAGCAGTTGATCTCCATGTAATTTTCAGATTGTCTAACACCATCATGGCTACCCCCCCCCCCTTTAGTCTACTATCGATTTAGTCCAATTTGGTCCTACATGTATATGTTCCATCACTCATTCTAATACATACTCATTTGGTCTACCGGTATGAAAAAGTTAAAATTGGTGAATGAATTGACAACTGGCACTCCATAAAAGTGTGATCTAAGTTAACACAGGTTTAAGTAAACCATGGTTAGCAGAATACCACCCCCTGAATTTAGATTAAGGATCCGACTGAGGGACATAACATTCCTTAGTGGTTTTGAATCTTATGTAAAATATTTACTTCTTCCCATTTCCCATAATTTTTTTTTCATTTTTCATTTTTTTTTTGCTGCAGGATAAGAAAAAATTACAACTGGCACTCCATAAAGGTGTGATCTAAGTTAACACAAGTTTAACTAAACCATGGCTCGCTAGCAGAATACCACCCACTGAATTTAGATTAAGGATCTGACTGAGGGGCATAACATTCTTTAGTGGTTTTGAATCTTATGTAAAATATTTACTTCTTCCCATTTCCCATTAATTTTTTTTCTTCTTTTTGTTGTTGTTGTTGCTGCAGGGTAAGAAAAAGTTACAATTGGCGAATGAATCGACAAGTGGCACTCCATAAAAGTGATCTAAGTTAACCCAGATTTAAGTAAACCATGGCTAGTAGAATACCACCCCCTGAATTTAGATTAAGGATCTGACTGAGGGGCAGAACATTGTGGTTTTTAATCATGTAAAATATTAACTTTTAGGAATTGAAAATGAGCAATTCAGCTAATTCTTGGGATGAATTTTAATTGTTTTTTTTTTTTTTTTCATCTGTCTACAGCTGGTCAATGGCCACACGCTCTTTGACTACAGCATCAATCTGAATGCCACCATCCAGTTGATGATTCGGACGTTACCCGTCCCTGAGGTCACAAAGGTCGCAGAGGTCGCCGAGGTCGAAGGTAAAGATGGAGATAAGGAGAGCGAAGGGAAGCCGGAGAGTGGGTTTGGATCGGAGACTAGTGATTCCGAGAACTCGACGCCTCAGGATGGTGCAGCCACTGCCGACGTCGTAGAGGCTTCTACTAGTCAACTTAGAGGGCTCTTCAAGGTGATTATTAATTGGAACATGACTGCTATGCCAGAGGAACCATGAGAAAGCAATGAAATAAAAAAATTCTTAAGAAATTAACATTCTTCCTACGTTTCTATTACAGGCCAGCCTTTTGGTGTATTATCGTACTGTTAAGTTTTGCTGAGGACTGGCATGTGAACTCGCTGCTCTTTGAAGAATAGCATATTGATTTAAACATGCAGAGGTTGTTACTGTCCTTAAGATATTTTAAGGTGGACTAATATAAATGAGATTACCCTCCAGGACTTCTGTATAATCTTTCTTAAATTTATTGTCCTGTAATTCAAATGTTTCTTATTGCTGTGTATTATTACACAGAGCTTACTCTGATCAGGCCCTCCAGCAATTGCAAAAAAAATAAACCCAATAAAAACTCCCAAAACAGAATACAGAAAAATTTTCCTAAGAGAGATCATCTCAATCCATCTCATACAGTTTCTATATAATTTGATATTAAAGTTTTTCCTGACATTTACCAAGCTAGAAAATCTATCATGTTGTATTCTTATTGATATCTTTTGTACTATTTTTTCTCTCATTAGGTTGGTGATGTTGTAGACGCCATAGATATGAGCATGGGAGCGTGGTTTGAGGCGGACATTGTGAAAATCACGGAAAAGGAGGCTGAGGAAAACACTGAAACCAACAATAACAATGAAAGCGAGACCAAGGCTAAGAATGAGAAAGACATAGACCAGGTCCAGAATAAGACTGTAAAACAGGACCAGGATGGGCCACCTGAAGACTCAGAAAATGATAAAAATGTGCTAAATGTTGACGCCGACACCCCCATGGACACAGAATGCAAAGCAACAGAGAGAATATGTGGTTCGGATGAGACCATTTCAAATGAAGGGGGTAGCGGGGTCAACCAGTCTGGAGGGATGCACGACTCACATTGGACAAAGCATGATGGTTTAGTATACCACGTCAAGTATGAAGGGTAGGAGAGACTCAATTCTAAATCCCATTTTTAGTTCAAATTGAAAGAAAAAATTAGTGCTTGAACTCTGAAACAATGTATGTAAGAAATCTGTTTCTTTTATTTTGAAGGGAATTCTATCTATGTGTCTCAAAGGCTGTACAAGTAGTCTTCGTAGGTTGTTCAGATGATCTTAGTAATGGTCTAGATAATAGATATTATAAAAGGAATAATTTCCAGTCATAATTGAATGTCATTTGAATCCCTGTAAACTGCTTTAATTTCAATTAATGAATTCTGATTTTGATCGAATTAGATATTAATCAGTTGAACAGAAATGTAGCAATAAGTTTCAAAGCTTGCAATTACTAATCACACACACACACACTTGTCAGGTAGACTTTATTGTACTTCCAAATTGGTAATCGAGGGTAAATCTTTAGACCCTGATCAAAAACATATGTAAATAAAAAAAAAAGTTATATGGAGAGGTATTAAAATTTATTAATTGTGGACTTGACAACAACAACCTGTAATAGAAAATCAGTGCCGTATTGTTATCTGTGAAGTAATTGACAATGATGCTGCTTTTCAGGCTTAAGACTGAATTCAGACTTTTTAACTTAGATGTATTTTTAGCCAAAGAAAACATTTTTTGTGTGTACATAATGGGTCATTCTTGGTGATTTTCAGTCTTTTTTTATAAATTTTATCAAAATGGCATCCCTGAATTGAGCTAAAGAAATTCAAGTTACAGATTTTGATATGATTTTTGTTCGCGGTATTTTAGATATGATGAAGAAGGAATCGCGAAGATCAGCAGCCGAAGTATAAGACCCAGAGCTCGTAACATGATTGAATACGATGATGTGACCATCGGTGACATCGTCATGGTGAATTACAATTGTGACGAGCCAAAGCAGAGAGGTTACTGGTACGACATGGTCGTCAAAAATAAGGTGATATTTCATTTCAATATTGATAATTAATCGCCTATAATAAAGTGTTGATATTGTTAGCAGGGTATGTAGAGTTTATTAAAGGCATGGGGAAGTTTATTAATTTACAGGATATTTAGTGTGGGGAAAGTTCCTAAATAATACAAAGTTACCAGGAATCCTGTTTGGTATCAATCCATTATACTTGTTTTGATTTTCAAAAGGATCAGATTGACCAAGAGATAGGGCAAATTCAGGGAATAATTTTGCTTTACAAATTTGAATAGCATTTTTGGTCATAAGACAAAAGCTCTCAACTAAAGTAATGTACAGTCCTACGTAAAAATATGCTATACAAAAGACTTTATGCATAGCAGTCTTTCAAAAATGTGGAGCAAATTGCGATGCGATGGCCAGGAAAATTTTCCCTTGAAATTGTCATGTACATCGTTTTTCCACACATGTTGCAATGCATTAAAGTATAAATGTATATTTTTGAGAAAAGGAAAGGAAGTTTGGTATCTCACTTTCAGAATTGTTTTCATCCTCCCATATTAATTAGAAAAACATCAAAATGAGTTTGAATAGGTCAACTGACTGATAGTACACGGAAAAATGCAATACACAATTGCCGAAATCTCCATGAATTTTACAGATTCTAAAGGAACCATTTTGACTTTGGAAAAATGACATCATTTCATTTCACTGGAAAGTTATTCAAATTAATCTATTAGGTATTCAAATCAATTTACCTAAACCCTGTTTCACAAACCATCATTTACCCCACCTGGGGTCCGTAACACAAAGCTTAGCAATGATCGTAGAAACATTTTTCTACGATTGATTCCATTGACTTCAATACACAATCGTGAAAATCAAGCGTACGATTAATCGCTAACCTTTGTGTTACGGGACCCTGGTTTTAAACTCCTCCTGGGTGGTGTTTCACAAAACTTTGAGTATGAATTTGAGTCACATTTAAATGGGGACGCGTACATGATATGCAACACGCAATCTTATTGATAAGTACACAGTAGTGCGCGTCCTCTTGGCATGATCTGACGAATGCGGTCTTGCCTTTTATAATGCTTGCAACTAGGCATTTAAGTGCGACTCTAAAGTCATACTCGTACTTCAATTTTTGTGAAACACCCCCTGGTTTTATTCTCACGAGATTTGGAGCTACCATTAATACAAGAATATGTAGGGACATCTCTGCCAAATTTCCTTGCTCAATAGCTTCTTTTTTTGTTCATAAGTCATACTATTTAGATTATTATGGGGGAATTACTTTATGTGGTTGGGAATTTTGGGAATGTTCTTGATGATGATGATAAGGATGTGGGGACAGTACCCCATGTCTTCATGATGATTCTATCAATGTTGGGAATGTTCCTAAGCAGAATGGACCTACCAGGATATCATCCAGTTTACCTTGTTCCTGTTGGAAAGGAACAGGACATGCTGAAGGCTTGTTAGTATGCTCGTTTTGTTTACAGAAAGTGACAAGGTCGTATAAGGAGCTGACTGGGGACATCCTTCTTGGTCCGAGTGGCGATGTCTTGAAAGATTGTAAGGCCCGTGTGACGGAAGAGATCTTCAAGGTAGAGAGAGCGGGCGATTCGACATGTGATGCTGCCACCATCGAAGCAGAGGGAACTCCCGTCAAAAGTAACATATTATTTGAAATTCTTTAGATATTCCCATTTTCCCTGATTGCAAGTAACTTTGGGCTCCATGTAACTTAGTCATCCAAAGATGTCTTCCGTAGAATTCTTGAATTTGAAATTGATCGTCTGTTCAGCATATGGTAGTTACCATTATAATGTAAATATTAGGATTAGGGTTTAATTAGTTTTGGAGATTAGATTTATGTTTCGCTTAATGATTTTCCACCGGAGCAATTGTCGCCGGAGCAACTGTCATGGAACCGGTTTGTCATGTATAACAACAATGCATTGATGAATTTCCTTTTCAGCACTGAGTTCTTATCATTTTATGCCACCCATTCACAGGAGATTGTTGCCGAATGCATTATGTTTTTGGGTTGTCTGTCCATCCCGTTTCGGTTCTTTTGATAACTGACAACCTGTTTGATGGTTCAACTTCAAACTTGGACCAGGGCCCGTCTTACAAAAAGTTACGATTGATCCAATCAACCAAAACTATGGAAAGCCAGCAACATCAACATATAAAATACACATTTGTTTACAATATTTTCTAGATATGTATATTAATGCATTCATAATTTTCTAGATAATTCGGTATACTTCTCTTTGTTTTCAAAAGACATTGTGCAAATTTCTTAGGAAAAAATTATGACATTGATGGATTTCCATATACTTGAGGTTGATCGGATCAATCGTAACTCTTTGTAAGACGGTGCCCTGATATGGGGGTGACAATGATCTGATTACTTTTAGGGTCATGAGGTCCTCATATACTCGAAAAGATCTTGTTCTCTCTTCCAACTTGGCTCGTGTATGCATGTAGGAAGGAAAAAGATCTGATTTAATTTGGGGGTCAAGGTCAAAGGTTGCAGAGGTCATTACATACATTAAAATATTTTTGTGTGTCATAACTAAAGAACTTTTTGAGGCATCAATTTCAAACTTGGTTCATGTATGCATATTGGAGGGACAATGGTCACATCAGGTTTAGAGTCACTACAAATTCAAGTTGGATGTACTGTTTAGTGTTAATATTGTATTTGTATCCTTAAAAAGTGACATTTCTAATATTGTTTGTGTAGGAACGACAACCCCCAACTGCGTACACTGCAAGGACAACCCCCGTAGGAAGTGTAAACACTGCGCCTGTCATGTGTGCGGTAGCAAGGAAGACGAAGACAAGACGCTGCTCTGTGACGAGTGTGATATGGCCTTCCATATATACTGCCTGAATCCTCCGATGGAATCCATCCCTGATGTCGATGAATGGTAAGTTACGAGACTCTGCTGTAAGATTGAGTGTGATGTGGCTTTTTATATGTGACCAGCAATCCCAAAACCAACATTGGTCTTCATGAAAATAAAAAATTGTAAAATAAGCTCATCTGAAAGACTCATTATTTTGTTCATTCTGTAAAAATTTGAAGTTGAAAACGTAAGTAAAGGAAATGATGCAGGGGTATCTTTGACAACGCCTTTTTAAAGACTGCTTGGAAGTTAATTAAGACTTTACAGTGTGCTCTTATGCTGTAGTAAACTTAAACTTCAAACCTTGTTTCCTCCATGTTCTTTGCAGTTTTCACCAATTTTCTCGTATATTTGATGGCTTATTTTTTTCTTTTAAAGCTTAAGATTTGTTTTTTTCAGCTCAATTAAATTTGATAAGTCAGTCTGGGTGACTGATTGCTGGTTTTGGGCTGGCAGGTCGCATGTTTCCTGGAAGAATTGATTTTCATCTCTGTCTCTCCACCATCCAACAGTCCTTTTCAGGCTTATCAGAGCCCCATCTTACAAAGAGCTGCAATCAATTTGATCAATTTCAACTATATGGAAATCTATCATTGTCATAATTTTTCATACAGGAAATATGCAAAATTTCCTTTATATCCAAAGGGGAACACCAAATTACCAAGTCAACAATGAATGTATGAGTATACTCCTTCATCTTGAAAACATTTTGAGCAAACATTCATTTTAGATGTTGACATTGCTGGCTTTCCATAGTCGTGGTTGATCGGATCAATCGTAACTCTTTGTAAGGGCTCGGGACTAACCACACGTTGAATCCTAAACTTCTGCCACACTATCTGTACCAACATGCAAACCTCCAAAAATCATCTGAAGAATTCATTGATGAGTATTTCTTAATCTTTCGAACTCATGGTTTTATGTTGAAGAGGAAAGGAGACTGTGAAGTAATCATTGAAAGATGCATTGACCACGTCCTGGTATTAAGAGGTTTTAATGAAATATCCTTGAACATGACCATGGATAAGGTCGAAGGCCTATTTTCCATAAATGTAAGGGATGTGTCACTCCACAGTAATAAAAATAAAGTTCTTGAACATTTTTTTTGTTGTATTTTGTTTATTTTGTTGTAGTTCCTTTCTGAAATTAGAATGGGAATTTTTTTCCCTGAAGAATGCACAGATTAAAATGTTGATGCTTTGGTGTTACAGTGTAATTCTCAAAGAACCTCAGGAGCATTTCATGAATCAAGTAGCAAGTGATTTTCAATGGCAAACTTGCTCTGAGCCAATCAAATGCAAGGATTGGGGTAGCTTTTAACAATAGTCAATGAAAATTACTGATGACTTGTTTCATAAAATGCTTCCTTTGGGACGGTGATTTTCTGTTCCAATTTTTTTTCCTGTTTCTGAAAAAAACTAATTCTGTGTGAAACTCAAATCTAACATGGAGATTCAGTTTTGGAAAGGTAAATTCAATGAATTCCTACATGAAAAGTAAAGAAACTACAGATTTTCCACTTTGATGTACACTGTACTGGTAATTGGAAATTCATTGTCCCTCTTCCCCATGTAAATGGTTGATGCGGACTCGTATGTCATTCCACTATAAAATTGAATTTCAAGACCTATTCATCTGTTTTGACCAGGTACTGCCCTCTTTGTAAAAATGATTCATCTGAAATCGTCATGGCTGGAGAGAAACTCAAAGCAAGCAAGAAGAAAGCCAGGATGGCTTCGGCCACATCCACATCACAGAGGGACTGGGGGAAGGTAAGGTCAAAGGTCAAATACCTGTATTCTGAAGTTCACTTTGTTCTGATTTGAAGAAAAAAAATTATTTTAAAAGGGCTAAACATAAGGTTTATATTGTAAAAATACCAGTCCAAAATTTTCATAGTATCATATCGTCGTGTCGGTGCATGAACACTGAGCACCACACTTACGCTTAAACGCCCTTAATAGCGCGCATAAAGGCATTGCCTAAGGGCGTTTTTGCACCGGTGAGGTGCGCGGAAGTGTGGTGTGTACCTAGGTTTGAAGGTTTTATTAGAATATCCACATATCGCAGCCATTAAGACTGAATTGCATTGGATTTACAAAATATAACAATAAAATGATATAGCAACCAAACATAAATATATTATTTACAAATAAAATTACAAACACTTTGGATAACTTGACAGATTAAGGAAAGTGTGACCAGAGTGTAGAGATAAGGGGAAAAGGAGATACAATAGAGTAGGGAAAGAGGGTGTGAGAAGATGAGGACAGAAGAGATGAGTATGAGAGTAGTAATACACAGATGTAATTCTGATTTAAACCAAGTGAGAAACTGAAGAGTGAGAAACACAGTTGGTTAAATTAAGAAGAGTACATGTATATCAAAATATAAATATAATTATGGTAATGATATGTAAATTACACGACGATTTCTACAGGAACTATTTTAAAACACTGGAGGTGTAAACCTAAGTTTGAAAATGAATGAGGATTGGTTTCAATGATCACATTGAAGTGTGAATTTCTACTACAACACATGAACTCTATGATCCCAGCATGACCTATGTAAAATTTACAGTGTGCATGTCTTGGTTGACGAAAATTATGTGAAATTTATTGTCAATTAATGTTCTTGAGATAATGCTCTATTTCAACAGGAATTTTCATAAATTCTGCTCTTTTTAAGTTTTGTATGAGAAAATTGTACGTTTTTTAGACTCAAGAACTTTCCTTTGGTGTATTAAAAAGAAATTTCTTGAATGTTTCTGATTTTTTGTAGGGTATGGCTTGCCAGGGTAGAACTAAAGTTTGCACTATAGTCCCACCCAATCATTTTGGTGCTGTTCCAGGTATCCATGTTGGACAATTATGGAAGTTCCGGGTGCAAGTAAGTTTGTTTTAAAATATTGATTTTTGTGAATGTTTGTCTTTCAACTTCAGTATTCCAATATTCATACAATTTGATTTGAAATTGTAAACAAAATCTCTTTTTATGATTTTTATAGAGATTTGAAATCTTGCTAGTGCGTTATGCTCTAAACTATTTAGGAAAAGGGTCTATTAATGTCAGTAGCAAGTGCATATGCAGTTCACATATTCATACATAAATTCTTTGCAGCTCTCCCCAGCCATGTATTTTTGGGTGCAGCACTGCATTATTTGTATAAATCACTTCACCTTTGGTACATGAACATACTTAGACACCATAAAATATGGTTTCTTCCAGAAAGATGTCCTTGAAATGTTAATATGCTTTCTTATAATGGCTACGCATGTGATGTCATAATAAAGGAAGCCATGATATTCTGAAAGTTGTTTATTTCGAATTTATATCCTATTTCTGGGGCCTGTCTCATAAAGGACTTACAAATGTTGTAACCACCATTTTGGCAACTACCATGGTAAACGGGGCTCAGAAATCACGATCAAGGTTTCCATGGTAACTGGTGTAATGACAGTCACCATAGTTGTAACTCTTTGTGAAACGGGTCCGTCGAAAACTGCAACTGATAATAATAAGTTATGTTATGTTAATTGTTAGGTGAGCGAAGTTGGAGTACATCGGCCTCACGTTGCTGGTATTCACGGTCGAGAGTTTGAAGGAGCATACTCTATTGTACTAGCGGGAGGATATGAAGATGATTTGGTGAGTGTGACCATGGCCCCACTTAGCGATTGATCATTGAGCTGATTTCTATGATTGATTGCATTGGTTATTGTGTATGAATAGTCATAAAAATCAGCCCATGATCAATTGCAAAGCTTTATGTAACGGGACCCAGGGAAGCATTTCATTTAACTTTTTGTCAATGATTTTATGGTTACACTTCGTAATTCCGAAGGTTCTTTATTCCGAAGGTTCGTAATTCCGAAACACGTAAATTGCCTATACCTCGATGTTCGTTAATCCGAAAACGTTAAAGGGTTCGTTAATCCGAACATTTGTGGCGTTATTCCTAAGGTTCGTTATTCCGAAAACGAAATAAGGTTCGTTGTTCCGAAGGTTCGTTCATCCGAAAACAAAATAAGGTTCGTTATTCCGAAGGTTCGTTAGTCCGAAAAATGAAATAAGGTTCGTTAATCATTTCGTTTTCGGACTAACGAACCGTCGGAATTTGGAACCTCATTTCGTTTTCGGATTAACGAACCTCACTTCGTTTTCGGACTAACGAACCTTCGGAATTACGAACCTTCGGAAATACGAACCTTCGGAATAACAAACCTTCGGAATATCCGAACCTTCGGAATAACGAAGCTTCGGAATTACAAATGTATGCGGATTTTATACTGTCATTAGCTATTGAAATGCTCTGACAGCAGTTATGTTACTGAGAATCACTGATGAATCGCCCCTGTTCAAATTAATTTATGATTGTATTAGTACCGCGACTGCGGTTGATGTGACCGACAGTACTCACACTGTACATATAAACTGTTGCTGCTGCTGCTGCTACTACTAGTTCTACTACTTCTATTCACCCTGCTTTTTATGATAGATGAGATTTGGTGGTTGGAATAATTTTAGCATTAATTGAATGTCGCTATATCAGAAGATCCTTTAAAATGGGTTCTTATCACCCACTATCAATTGAAGGAGATTTGGTGTTAGGAATCCTGTTTGCTTGAACTGTCTGTTGCTATGTCAAACAATCCTATAATAATGGGTTATATTCCCCCTGCTTGTTATGATGAATGAGGTTTAGTGTTTGGAATCCTTTTTTGCATGAAATGAGTGTTGCTATGTGAAATAATCCCATAAAAATATGGGTTTTATTTACTAGTACAAATGACCTTTATCTGTCCCTATTTCAAATTGTTTCAGAGTGTAGCACCTTTGTCAAGTCTTTTTATTTTATTCAATTTTTTCTTCCACCCTCTAAAAAAATGGGTTTCAATACACATGACGTTTTTCTGCACATATCTCAAATGTTTAAATAAGAGAAGCACTGTTTTTATCAAATAATTTTATTCTATGTTTATATTTTTCCGACCATCCACAGGACAACGGTGATGAGTTCTATTACACAGGGAGTGGAGGAAGAGATTTGTCGGGTAACAAACGTACAGCTGAGCAGTCACATGATCAAAAACTATCCAAGATGAATCTGTAAGTTATGGAGTTTCTGTCTTCATGAGAATATATGTAAAGGGGATTGTTTAAACAACAATATGAGGTTTAAAGTGTGAAAAGGAGGTAGAGATTATATTTTAGACAGCTGAACAGTCACATGACCAAAAACTATCAAACATTTTCTTGAGAATGAGTGAAGAGGGTAATTTAAACAATAAGAAGTTTTAAAGTTTGGAAAGGGTCTAGGGGAAGGGGCTGTATATATATATATATCAATGTGAGCTTGAAAGCTTGAGAAGGTGTAGGGGGCTGTCAAAACAATATGGGGTTAAAAGTTTGAAAAGGGTGAAGGGATTTGTTTAAGATGAGTTTTAAGGCTTGAAAAGAGTGTAGAGATTTTACTTCAGATTGTCATTTTGTGATAAAATATATTTTGATATTTCATTTTCTTGGTATATAGTTGAGCGTTGATAGAAAGAGAGAATAGCGAGAATAGGTATCATAAACGTACTGAAAGCATTTACTGGCAAAGCATACCATTTAGTACTCTTTCAGGTAGAGATGATTAAAGTATGACTTCATCTAGCTGCTTACAAGTATTATTTCTTTCTTTGATCTTGGGTTAAAAAGGTATTTATTTATTCATGTTTTTTTATTGCAGTGCCCTTGCACGTAATTGCAATGCCTCCATCGATAAGAGTAAAGGAAATGAAGCAAAGGATTGGAAGGCGGGAAAGCCTGTGAGAGTCGTCAGGAACGCCAAAGGCCGCAAGCATTCCAAGTATGCACCTGAAGAAGGAAACAGATATGACGGTATCTACAAGGTGAGTTAGCAACGTCAGATTTTGGTGGATGTTTCATTGAGCTGTTTGTAAGTTATGAATGACTTTTCGCAGGACTGGTGATCCTTTCTTGTGCTTAAAGATGTAGCTTGTCCTCTTTCTTTCATACCAATCTCACAGATCCCATATTTGTATTACCCGGTTCACACTTGCATTGTGCCCGCATTGTGCACACTTTATGGCACGACTTGGCTGTATCAGTTCACGCATTGTCCCGACACATTCACAACATGTTTGCACATTGTTTGCGCAGAGTTCGTGCATAGTTCACGCAGTGTTCACGCACTGTCCCGATGTGCTTTTAGCAAATATTCTCGACACCCTATTCTGTGACCTATCTAGCGCAAATTTAAATATTCCAACGTTATGGTATTGACACCCTCTACGTTCGTTGACTGGGACGACGTACACTGATCACGTGGGTCTGCACTCACAATTTTGCGCATATAATTCGCGAACTATGCGTGAAGTATGCTTTAGCCTATGCGCAAAGTATGCGCGACCTTGTAACGAACTAGTCGTGAACTGCGAGCCACTACCCTGGGGGATGTGCCTACTATTTTTTGGTGTCACAAAATTATATATTATCTCTATAGATTATGAATTACTTGTCTTTAAGAGTTTGGTTCGAAAGTTCAGTGTGTCTTTGTATCTTTGTAGATTGTCAAGTACTGGCCTGAGAAGGGTAAGAGCGGTTTCTTGGTCTGGCGTTACCTGATCAGACGGGACGACCCTTCCCCCGCCCCATGGAGCAAGGCTGGCAAGAAGAAGATCAATGAATTAGGATTAGAGATGGAGGTAAGAGTATGACCTTTGACCTTATGACCCTAAAGGCTCGTCAAAGCAGTAACACGAAATTGGCTCCAGTGACAATTACTTTGCCAATTTCTCTGTGGGTTAAGTGTTATTATGTTAAGCCTAGTGTATAATATACGATGTTGCAACATAATTTTCAAACCAATCGCAGTTGACATCAAGTATGAAAGTCCCAGGACATTATTCTATTCACCATTTGGCATAATGAGAGCAATACTAGATCAGAATTCTGCTCTGCTTCAAGCCTTACGGATGTAGTAAAGTCCAAATTGGCTTCTAGTTGGAGGCGATGGTAATGTCATTAAGATTTGGAATAAGAGTTGCTTTATTCTTAATGGGAGATTTGAAATAGACTTCATTCCACTATTTGGAAATTTGATCGTTAAGATTGTATAGGTTAGATTGTTCATATCAAATGCTGGCTAAGTATACTACGGATTTAATGAAAGATTCCCTGAGGATGATAATGATACTACTCATAATTTTATTCATTTATTTATTTCCACTTGTTGGCTGGATTGCCCTCTTGTTCCGACGTGGAACCAACATTTAGTACATTCTCCACTGTGCACTACATCCCAGCATTTACATAACCCTAAAACATGTTATTTTACTGGAGCTCATTTAGTGTTTTGTCTTTGTTTTATTTTGCAGTACCCTGATGGCTACCTTGAAGTGATGGCAGCAAAGGAAGCAGCGAAAGAAAAGGAGAAGAAAGGATCTTCAGAGGATGACGATGAACAGGAAGAAAAGAAGTCAAAGAAGGGTAAAGGAAAGAAGAGGCATCGAGAAGGTAAGATCCGAGACAATTTGATTTAATACTGTTCTCTATTTAAAAGGATATGCAAAAGGCGGGCAAATAATTGTACTTGTCAAATTTGTGTCATTTCATTTCCAACAGCAAAAAAATACAAGTATTACAATGACATTTCATATGGTATAATCATTCAAACAATACCAAGCAAGATTTTTTTTAATGAGTTAACATAACCACATGTAGAGCATATTAGCAAACATGATTAATATCTAACGTGGAGAAGGTTTATGGTTCACCATGTGTAATATGAAGAAGGGAAAGGAAATACAGGCAGAAAGACTGAAATGGAAAGACAAGATAGGATGAAAAGAAGAAATTAGAAGTATTCTTTTCTTGAAAGTGAGTGAAGTCCTGAAAAGGACTGTAAACCAGATGAAATGAGCTGAGCTGAATATGGCTTGAGTAGCGATGATCTCGTCTTTCCATTTCAATCTTTCTGCCTGTATTTCCTTCTCTTCTTCATATTACACATGGTGAACTGTAAACCTTCTCCACGTTATAAACTCCACCATGCAAACCTACAAAGATCATGACTAATATCTGTACAAATGGAGGGACCTGGAGAAAAAGGGAAAGCTCTGCAATTCGATTAACTGCTCTGTATCCATAAGAGATATGCAAAAGGCAGGCAGTTTGATGAATTATCCTATACAGTGCATCCCAGAAAAAGTGATAAATCAAGAATTATGGATGCTTTATCATAACTTAAGCATGAATACCATAGACTAATGACCTATCAGTGCAAAGCTCTGGAAAGGCCCCTCTTTCATTGTGTATAACAATTCATTCATTTATGTATGTATGAGTGAGTAAAAAGGATCTGATGAAAAGACACCATAGAATCATTTTGCAGACAGGAATTAATATTCGAAAACCACATGTCTGAAATAGTCCATATCTGCTCTTTAATATGATACCTCAATAAAAGAAAATGATCAAGGAATAACAAAGTCTTTTTCCTTGAAATAATGCTTGAATTTCATAATTATATTGAACGAAGAAGTTTTACAAGCTAGCTCTTTGACTTAATAAACACCATCATTTGCTATAACTCATCTGGACTGGCTGCACAGAAACGTTAGCTCCAACAGTGCGCTAACAGAGGCCCAGATATAACTGGTAATATCGCATCGATGCCTAATGTCACAGCGACCATATATTTACATCTTGGATCAACGTTTGACATCGCAATCCTAAAGATATGACTGGGCTTACCTTTAGTGCTCTGTTAGGCAAGCAACATTTTCCATTGGCTGGTACAGGAAAGTTATAAAATGATAGAAACAAGCTTTAATGTTTTGTTTCAGAAGAACCCGAAAAGCCAACTCCAAAGAAAACCAAGTTTGAGCTTAGTAAGGAAACGCAGAAGATGATCAATGAAGATGAACAAAACAAGTCACATTGGAAGGCCATCATTGAAGAATGCCAAGCTGGAAAGGTAGGCTTTAGTTTGATGATGATGATGATGGTGATAATGATGATGATGACAATGGGGATGATGTGGTGGTGGTGGTGGTGATGATGATGACAATGGGGATGATGTGGTGGTGGTGGTGGTGGTGATGATGATGATGATGATGATGATAGTGGTGACGATGATGATAGTAGTGGTGACAATGATGATAGTGATAGTGGTGATGGTGATGGTGATGGTGATGATAGTGATGATGATGACGATGATGGTGATGATGGTGGTGATGATGGTGGTGATGATGGTGGTGATGATGATGGTGATGATGGTGATGATGATGGTGATGATAGTGATGATGATGACGATGATGGTGGTGATGATGGTGATGATAGTGATGATGATGACGATGATGGTGGTGATGATGGTGATGGTGATGATAGTGATGATGATGGTGATGATGGTGGTGATGATGGTGGTGATGGTGGTGATGGTGATGATGGTGATGATGATGGTGATGATAGTGATGATGATGACGATGATGGTGGTGATGATGGTGATGGTGATGATAGTGATGATGATGACGATGATGGTGATGATGGTGGTGATGATAGTGATGATGATGATGGTGATGATGATGATGGTGGTGATGGTGATGATGATGATGATGATGATGGTGATGATGGTGGTGGTGATGATGGTGATGATGGTGATGATGATGGTGATGATAGTGATGATGATGACGATGATGGTGGTGATGATGGTGATGATAGTGATGATGATGACGATGATGGTGGTGATGATGGTGATGGTGATGATAGTGATGATGATGGTGATGATGGTGGTGATGATGGTGGTGATGGTGGTGATGGTGATGATGGTGATGATGATGGTGATGATAGTGATGATGATGACGATGATGGTGGTGATGATGGTGATGGTGATGATAGTGATGATGATGACGATGATGGTGATGATGGTGGTGATGATAGTGATGATGATGATGGTGATGATGATGATGGTGGTGATGGTGATGATGATGATGATGATGATGGTGATGATGGTGGTGGTGATGATGATGATGATGATAGTGATGATGATGATGATGATGGTGATGATGGTGATGATGATGATGATGATGATGATGATGATGATGATGATGATAGTGATGATGATGGTGATGATGGTGGTGATGATGATGGTGGTGATGATAGTGATGATGATGGTGATGATGGTGGTGATGATGATGATGATGATAATGACAGCAATTATTATTTATTTCATGATAGAATTTTTACCATTGATAGTGATTCAATGGACATTGGAAACTTAACACTTTATTTTTATTGATGTTGGTTACCATTAGTCGTCAAGTTTGTGTGTGATATTGCCTTCCCTTTAATATCATGCTTAGATTTTAAAACACGGTTGAAATGTTGACAGGATTTTTTTTTTTTTTTTTTTTGTCCATCAGAAATTCATCACAGCTGTGGAGGATACCTTCACTTGTATCTGTTGCCAAGAGGTCGTGTATCACCCTATCTCAACACCTTGTTCACACAACATCTGTAAGGTAAGATAAAAAATGCACCCCTCTTCAATAATGGAAGATTCCACAAACTAGCACTCCAATTTGAAATTTGTCGTAATAAGCCGATTCACAGTTGACTTTTCTTGAATTAACTTTCCCATTTTTCACTAGAATGAGCACAACACTTTTATTTTGCAGGAGTTTCTGCATTTACTGTAAAGTAAAAATAAATCTACGATACATAAACGTAATGGTAGTATGGCATTTAAGTACATTGCAATGTGACAAATTGATAACAGAGAAATGATAAGGATGAGACGAAGTATTGAAAAACAAATGCAGGGGCAAACTTTCAAATGAAGATGTTGCGTGCGCTCACTAGACATAGCATTCTGTGGTATTCAGATTCTATGAAAGAAAGATCTGGGCCCCGTCTTACAAAGAGTTGCGATTGATCTGATCAATCGCAACTATGGACGCCCAGCAATGTCAACATGTATTATGCATGTTTGTTCAAAATATTTTTCTAACTATGATGTATATTCATGCATTAATTGTTTTCTTAAAAAATTCACTGTGCTTCTCTTTGTTTACAAGGACATTGCGCAAATTTCCTGTGGAAAAATTTATGACAGTGATGGATTTCCATAGAGTTACGATTGATTGGATCAATCGTAATTCTTTGTAAGACGGGGCCCCTGGTGACTAGAATAATACATCATGGGTTAGGAAATCGTATTTTCCACTTTTTGCACATTGACTATTATTTGGGCTACTGTCAAAGACCAAGGATTATGAACACTTTAGTGGATGAAATGAATTGAATACATTAAAAGGAATATATGAGTAAGCATCAGATCACAAATGCTTATTTATACTGAATTTGAAAACCACCTTCATGGTTTATTATAATCCAATCCAATTGAAAGGTCATTTGATACAGTACCTCTTCTTCCGGTTACAAAGCGCTGAGCACACACTACTCCATGTAAACGACCCTTTCCTGCTCATGTGCAACTGGGCGTTGTGGCGTGCGCCTGTAATCCAAGCTATGCGGGGAAGTTGCAAATTGATGCAGAGGTTCGAGCCCTGGTCACGTCTTTCGGATGGTGACGTTGAAGGTCGGTCCCAGACGTAAATAATCATATCTGATTGATACACGTCTGACAAAACTCAAATACACACACACGCAGAATGCAATAATTTTTCGCAGTTTTAACTTTGTATGTCATGAGCGCAAAGAGAACTATTATGACATGACTTACGTAGCCCAATATGTAGTCCATTAGTGATCATGAACACACATTAAGGTCAGCCGTTAACAAGGCTCACTTTCCTTCTCAACTGCTACCTGCCAAGCAACAGTTTATGTATTGTATGTATATATTCAATGTATTTGTATCTTGTTAACATTTTTTAATGCTATGGTGGAATAAATTGAATAAATTTGAATCAAAATTGACAATTTTCTTTCTTCAAACTTTTATTTGTGTAGACCTGCCTGCAGCGATCTTTCAAAGCAGAGATCTTCTCCTGTCCTTATTGCCGTTATGATCTCGGGAAAGGGTACAGTCTCAGCTACAACAAGAACCTACAGGTCATTCTGAACAGCGTGTTTCCTGGTTACGAAGCTGGTCGCTAGGCAACATCTCATGGTCTATTCTTGGTCAGATATCATCAGCTTATTATTTGGCTCTGGAGAATTACCTTATCAATATCTGAAACTTCGTATGAAAATCCAGTATCAAAAAAGAACTTTTGAAAAATCAAATTGACAATTTGAATAACAGATGCTTAAAGCGGAAAAAGAGATCTACTAAACAATGCTTGCATGTCACTTCATATACAAAATGTCTGCAAAGAAAAGTCAACTTTAATGTTGATATATTGAAGAATTTTAGATCGTTTTGTGGTGTATGTCTGTATTTGACCTCGGTGTATTACCATTAATCGATTTACGAGTCATCTGCAAGAAAAGTGAATTTGATATTGATGTATGGAAGAATTGATGGTGTAGGTCTTTATGTGATCTCAGTATATTGGCATCAATCAATGTAAACCAAAAGCTCTTTGAGATGTTCGCTACGCACTTGGACTTGTCACCATGATCATCATTTCAGCTCTTCAAACCATTTTATCCACTCACTACTTACATTTCAAATCATTAATGTCGTGTCATACGTGTATTTGCTTCCATTTTATGTCTCGTCTTCCATGTCATTGTTTTGTATTTTAACCATGACTCGTGTTTGTTTTTCTTCATCATCTCTCGTTCATCCATCTGTGTAAATGATGTTGATCTTGTAAATACCATTGCTGCATACATCCCTGTCATAAAGCTCAAATTCCAACTGCCATCTTTCTGTCATATATTAAGAGAAAAGGACTTTTTTTTGCAAGCTCAATTTATTCTGACCCACACGTCATTGAAAAAAGAATTTGGCACATTTTAGAATCTGACAATTCTTATGATATCATAGATGGTACAATGGCATATCGCTAAGGCATATTGGTGGTTGTTATTGATATACATCAATTCTATGTAATATGTGGGGCACAAACTCTTGATAATAGCTTTGATGAATTTATTGGACCTTCATCCATTGTCGTTTAAAAGTGGAAAATATCTTTATTTTATCCGAACATTCCTTTTATAGTTATATTATGGTCCATGGTTTCGCTATCATTTTTAAGGACATTTAAATATCTGTAATACTTTTATTTGAAAACGATTGCTCGACTTGCAGTTCTACAGATACAAGAACTACTCTGTCAAATTATCTGAAATAAGCAAAATCTATTTTCATTGCTGTCCATTGTCTCAGAGCTAATGATCTTACATTCATTAATATTATATCCCTTACTTAAGATTGTTGTATTGAGAGTGTACACAAAGAGAAAAAGAATAGTTTTACTACGAAAAACGTTTGCCATGAAATAGTTCATTTTCCTTGCTGACGTCACGCATAGTCCATTTTTTCCCTAGGGAAAAAGTGAACTATACGTTTTTTGACCACGCCCCCTACTCGATTCGCGAGCTGTGCGGCGCGATGCGAGCAGAGCGCTGCTCAGCCCAACGGTACTCTCTACTGCATGCCACGGGAAACTTTCGGCGAGCTGCACTAACCAGGGGCGCTCGCTGAACAGACGATCAATACGGCAAGGCTTATTGTTTTCTCAACTTCTCAACGATTGTTGCATCATCGACTTCTTAAAAATCGTTTTGCTGTAAAAGTCGGGTATCAACGAAGAATATTGTATGAAGAATACATATGAGTGGAAGGGATATAAAACAAATATACAATGACCCAGATGGCCCTCGGGAGAATAGTACTATATGATGTTCCTTCGATGCAAATAGTTTTAGCCAGATCCTCGAGTGTCATTGTATATTTGTATACTATGACGCATAATGAAATTACTATTTTATTTTTGTGTGTGTAAGTAGTGGGATACAGAATATCCAGAGACTTGTTCTTTTGAAGACCAAATTATCATCATTATCAAATTTCATCTGTGAATACCATTAGTTCTTTATCTCTTATCTTGAATGGGTGGGTCTGGCTGAAAATAATACAATTTTATTGAAAAGAGTAAAATTAGGCAAATGATTCACTGAAAATTACATTAAAATAGAATGAGGAAGAACAAGGTTATGACATTTTCAAGTTTGCATTGTTCCTGTGAAACAGTTCTATGCATATCCTTGTGAGTATGCAATGAATAAGCTGTCGTCACCTCACCATATTTGTAGAAACTTTAATAAGGAGAAATGTTACATGCACTTCACATATCTGAAAATATGAAATAATTATTTTGTGTAATAAAAAAAAGAAGAAAGAAAGTATGGACATTGACATCATTAGCCTACTTTTTGCATATTCTTGATGGCATGCATTTAATCGTTCTCACAAATGATGCTAAACTTAAAGATTCAATATGTTTACTATTATCAGATTTTGATTTTTTTTTTGCTCTTTGAATTTTACTCTAATTAGGGTATTATTTTCAGTCTATGGTACCTCTTTTAGGTGTTTTTCATCTTGAATAAGGTAGTATGTTATCAGACCATATGTAATCAATAATAGTTACCATGGATACGCATTTCAACCAGCTACTGTAGTAAAAAAAAAAAACAATGTCAGGATTTCATGTGCTTTGTGATTGAATTTTCTTGAACATCATTAAACAATGCTTGCTTTGCTGCTGCTATATGTGTATCGATTGAAACTGCCGAGATAGTCAGGCCATTGTACATGAATGCATATAGATACATGCAACTCGTTTTTAGTACTGATATCTTTTATATTTAGGGTAAACTTCATTGCTTAAACCATTCACTTATATTGATAGTGTATGCAGAATTTCATTTTACATCATAGTTTATGTGAATCTATGCTTGAACATGTATCTGCAACTACCGTGCATTGTGAACGTTTACTTCTACCTCAATCGCATATACTCAATGTCAAAGAAAAAGGGAATATTTGTTTTAAATGATTTATTGATAGCTTTTACTCATCTTTATAGCTTCTGTTAACAAGTTATTTTCAACTTTAGTCATAAGAAATGATCATGCAAGTGATATCTGTTCAGATTGGTCAGACTTCATGAAGATGTACACTTGAATTTGAATTAAAAAAAAAGGCTGTACAACAAAAACATTCAAATGTTCATGCTTGTTAAACCACAACAAAATCAACTTTATAAAAACAGGTGCAATCATCTTACAAACGTATATTTTTGTTTAAAAAATAGAATAAATCTGTTCAGATCTCAAACGTTCTTCGAGGTGCAAGACACATCCTGAGATTTGATTTGAACTCCCAAACTGTTCCAATATTTAGGACCACTAAAATCAAAGCAAGCTACCCCCTTTTTGAAACAACTCTTGGATTGTGAAGATAACTAACAATGGTGAAAGTCAATGTTTATACTATGTTTACTCATACAAGCCAAACCTGACACTTGGTGCACATGTAGTGCAAAAGACAACCACCCATGTTACAGTCCAGACAAAATATCACAGAAATGTCGCATTATGGCTCAATTCACAAAGGTGGTTTTGGTCGGGGGACCCATTGGATTTCATAATTTTGTTGAAAGATTGTGGTTTTTGTAAGGTACACAGGTGCAGGTTGTTTTCCAGAAGGTGCTAATTAGGTGTTACTGCAGTGTAGATAGATGTATGGATGCAGATGTGTTGTTGGAGGGTGTAAAATAGAATGTTTGGTGTCGAGAGTGTGTTGACACTGGAAAGTGCCTTGCAAAGAACAAGTGTTATTACAAACCCTGATTTGTTGTACGCAGTAAATGAATGAATGACGGGGAATATAAAACTAGAAATATATAATGTATAGAATAGAGAGGCAAGTTGAGAAGTGACTGAAGATTTTATTCCAATTATAATACGTTCCATTTCATGTTTTTTTAATTGTCACAATGTACATATATATGATATGCAATTCATTACTGTTCTATTCATGTAAGGTACTAATGTTATTTGTTGTAAATAGATATGCTTTGCTTTAACTGTGGAAAAGTACTCATAATTAGTGTAGACTGAACTTCGTTGATGGCCAAAACAAAAATTACCTTGCTTGTACCACCATGGTTTAAATGTGCTCTGATAATCTATCTACTGGACATTAAGATCCCATCTAATTCTCAGAAATTCCTTCCAAAGTAGCTACAATGTACATGTTTTTCTCGCTTCAATAAGACATGACCTGATGCATACTCACATGATAATCACGATATGGTATTCAGTCGAGTCATGGGGAACACTTCATGAATATTCATTTGTCTGATTTCACAAACAGATTTTCTGAGCTGCTGAAAATCATTGCATCTGATTGGCTAAGAGCAATGTACTCGGTGAAAATTACTAAAAAAAAATTCTCATGAAATGTTCCCTGGGGGACTGTTTCAGGAGAGTTGTTGGCACTGACAGCAGTTTCAGTAAGATCTTTGGTTTTTATTGGCCGAGAAGCAACTGTCCGTGAATGTTACTATGGTAACTATAAGATAATAATTCTTGTCAATGTCAATATATTTTATTCAAGTTGCATTCTTACATGCTTCTCATCCATTACAGCACAAATTGAATAGTTTGAATTGATATCGATGTAATTATGATAAAAGGTAAGGAAGTTCAAAGATTATTGTTAATGAAATGTACATGTATTTAGAGTTTCATAAGTTAAAATTTGAAAAATGTATACAATGTCTGTAATTCAAATGAATTTGCCAAATTCTCCAATAGTTTTTCCTTTTTTTTAACAATGTAGCATAGGGTTTGATTGTATCTGATTCAATGTTTATAAATGGACAATAAATTTTGTGAAAGTTAACACATCTCTTTTGTGTGTGTGTTTGTTTTGCTAGTGTTAAAGGATGATTAAGCTGATAACCATCATACCTTTATTGAAGTGCCCAAATAGTAGCATAAATGTATTAATTTTCAAAGAAAAGGGATGTGGCAGACCCCAGAACATTTAAAATCAAATTTTCAAGGTTTTGTTAAAATTGGTGAAGTGAATGGAAACTGATCAGTCAGACGGAAAAACGTTGAGATTTAAATAGATGAAGAAACTGAAAGGGCAATCTTTATCCCTTTGAAACTGAATTAAAATGCTATGGAAATCCTTCCATTGTCAATGCACCTAAGATTTCTGATGTCGCACTTGTACAACTTATCGTTTTTGCACATTTCACTTAAAGGGGAAGTTCACCCTGACTAAAAGTTTATTTCAAAAAATAGAAAAAATAATAAAAAATATTGGCAAAGGATTGAGGAAAATCCATCAAAGATTAAAACAGTTATTAGAATTTTAATTATTTGATTTGTGACGTCATATGCGAGCAGTTTTCCTACATATCGTATGGTTAAAATTCAATGAAATGTCATTTTCTCAGAAAATTGTAAGGCCATCAGTATATCAATGCACAATTTACTTCGCATCTGCTCCTAAAAAGAAAATAAAAAATGGGTCATCACACACCATTAAAAAAGTAAATTTATGCATTTTATATTAAATGACATATGGGGCAGCTGCTCGTTTAAGACGTCACAAATCTAAAACTTGAAATTCTAATAACATTCTTAATATTTAATGGATTTTCCTCAAACCTTCAATATTATTTTTTTTTTCTGCTTTTTTTACAACAAAGTTTTCATCAAGGTGAACTTCCCCTTTAAATCGTCTCTTTTATCAAGTCTGTAGGTATATCAATATTTATCATGGATAAAACGTTTGTGCTGTCATTAGAATGAGCAAGCAGAGATGTTAAAGGGTATAGAGTAGCAAAGTGATGTCACTAAAACTTTTCTTTAGCATTTCAGCGTTTTTGATACCATATTTTGGTAGAGCATGATGAAAAACCCCCACTACCAAAATTTGGTGGGAATCGGTCCATGGGGGCCCTATATATGACGTCATTAATTTATTATTGGCCCCATTGAAGTCAGTGTTATTATTGGCCTGGTTCTAAATGTTAGGAAGGGCTCACAGGCCTAATTCATTTCCCATAGACTCGTGTGTTAAAGTGGCACTTAAAAAGAATTCATAAAAAATAAGGAGGAAATTCGAGGGTTGAATGTTTACTACCAGTGGATAGGATAAATGTCTGACATTCCATATCTGACCAGAAAAGGGTACCTCGACCGGCTCATTTTAAAAATAAATCAGCATTTATGAAGACGACACCTGCCGGGACCAAATTCATCACTTGAGAGAGTAAAATGACCCTAATTCTTCCGCCAGTAAAAATATAGTTCCATAGTGGTGATATATGTTTCCAATTTGGAAAAAGTAAGTTCAGTAGGTACCCTCCCTAGAATCAGTGTTAGATTGTCAGTCATATTCATTCATTTTTGTCAATCAGCAATATCAAATTTAAAAATTGAGCAATGGGTTAACTCGAATGAATATCTATGGCCTGCCAGTTGTGATTAGGCCCGTGCGACCGGAACCAGGCCAATAATACATTGACCTCAATGGGGATAATTATGTATTCATTAGTTCATACATGTATCTTGGGGCCCCATGGACCGATTCCCACCAAATCTGGGTAGTGGGGGTTTTTCATCATGCTCTACCAAATTATAGTATCAAAAACACTGATATGTAATAAGTGAAAATTGATGACGTCCAAAGGGAAGTGTTCTACAAACCTTGGTCGCATTGTGTTATCAACATTTAAATACAGCTTCATTTTCTTATTGCTTATCCAATGTTTCTCACTCATCTTATTCTTTGATACTTCTGTTTTCACACAAGTTATTTTGAACATGTTCCAAGGGTTTCATTCTCCGACTGATTTTGCATATATACAAGTTGTGCACAAAAGTTAGTGAACCCCACCACAAAATGCACTTCTTCATGCCGAGTGTTGAATGTAGACAACACTAAAATGTCCGGTGAGCCCAGAGAAACAAGTTTAATTGAATGTAATATCTTATCACCTGACTTCACAATTGAAATATTTAAAACAAGGCAAAACCTGACCATTTTAAATATGTTTATTTTCTGGTGGGGTTCACTAACTTTTTAGCACCACTGTAAGCTTGATTTTTTTTTATTTCAGGAAAAACCATTTTGCCAGTAACATTCAAAATGTAGTTTCTCCTCACCTGTGGAAAGAAAACCTGCATTTCTTTGAATTATGTATGTATCGTTCAACATTCTAGAAGCATTATTGATAAATCTTGATTGATGTCACAAATAACTCAAAGACAAATTCACGCTTACTTTTAAATATTTGCGTTTATTCCTTTGTGGGAAAAAGGTTAGGGTTACTATGTACATTGTGAGCTGAGATAATTGATACAAAAGTCATCTATGTACCTTATTTATAAACTTACAATAAAAAAACATACCATCATATACATGTATGCATATATATTTTCTCAATCATATGTACACAAATAATTAATGTGACTCTATTCCTATCTACATGTACATTTGTCGGTAAATTGGCAGTATTAGTAAACCGTCTGAATTCATTCTCTTTCACATAACCACTGCATATAAAAGAACAATGTTAATCTCCATCACAGTAAGTTTTTGAAAAAGGTCAGTATTACCAACTCTGTATAAGCCTCTATTACATAAAAAATATTATATTTCCTTTATTGTGACAAGAAATTAATATCACTATTCATACTCCCCAGGGCCTACTGCATACTTGCAAATGAAATCAGTGTGTACTGTAATTACATTCATTTATCTTAACGCTTACAATACATCATGAAGTTTGAAATGGTTTAACCAACAAGCTTCATTTAAAATGACGAGTACAGAGTTACTACAAAGTGACATTATAGCAGGCATGATGATCATGGGCATGGCATGTATTCTCAAAATATATATCTTCTTCACCTATCTAGCTTTCAGTTGTCAATAGAAATGCAGCAAATATACGTAGAATTAGTACAAGGTGCACAAATGGTGTATAAAAGGTCTGTCTGCAATGATAATTAAATTGATCAATCGAGATGTAATATGTTTAGTTGTCATAATGAGTACAAGTGAGTTGCTATTTTAATACTATGAAATAATAATAATAGGCATTTGTATAGCGCCATCTATCTATTCCGAGGCGCATTTTTGTTATTATTACCCTGGCTTTAGCTCGAGCTGCCTTTCAGTGCTCGTGCATTCGAGGAATTAATCCTGCTGGGTACCTATTCACCTCACCTGGGTCAAGTGTAGCGCAGTGTGGATAAATTTCTTGCTGAAGGAAAACATGCCATGGCTAGGATTCGAACCTAAGACCCTCTGTTTGAAAGGCGAGAGTCAGGACCACTAGACCACAACACTATAAAATAGTGATACAGATCCTAATAATACAATTCATGGTAGAAATCTATAGCATGACCTGTCATTTATTCTAGGCAGCAGGCAATTCGCTGAATGACTGGTACTATTACTAATGACTTGTTCTATCGACCGGTCATGAGATTGAGATGAGGATGGTTTATCATATAACAAGGGTCCACATCATTATCTTATAAAACAAATAATGCACATAATTTCACTTTAGGCATTAGAGTAATTACACACACTTCGTTATTTTTACCACTGAAGGGTCCAAGTGCCCTCATCTATGACTCGGGCATGTTAGAACTGTTCCAAATGCACCTCCTTGCAGATGCCCACAATCATGAGTATCATTTTGATAATGTAAACTGTCCACAAAATTCAACCTACTAATGTGACGTAATATAGATATGAAGCATTCTGACTTTCAAATAACCTCAGAACTAAATTAGCTGAGAGTGAGAGAGACTAGAAAATTGTCAATTTAAAAAGAGCATAAAAGACAAAAGATAATGTGCAACTGGAATAAAGGATACAAGAAAACATAAATACTGGAAGTTAGAAAACAATTAGAAGTTAATTCGAAATGCAAAAAAAAAAACTTAAATCAGAAGGTATTTGGGAAAACAATCTCTCATTTCAACTGAAAGCTGTGATACCTACTTTGTCATTAATATAAATACATGTATATATATGTATTATAAATGTCCAATTTGAGTGCATGACAATTCAAAGAGAGTTTTATCAAAATATATTGCAAATAAAAATGTTTGTGCATTGGACTTGCAATACAAAACTAACCTTTAAATATCCACAGGTAAATAAAAACAAAAACTAAAAGGCATTTAAGACCCGGGAGATGAAATACACGTAGGTTCATTATTAAGAACAGACCAAACAATCTGATAATTCTTACTATACAAGAACAATTAAATTTTTTGTTCTTTTTTAGCTTGATAGTCTTGCATTACAATTGGTAACCTCAAGTCTGACAGGGTAGGAAGTAATTTTCTTTTTTTTATGGGCTATATTTTTCTTTAAATTGGGTCGATTGCTTGATTTTGGGGGCTATTTCTTTCATTTAAAGGTCTACTTTTTCGTGCAATGAGTAATTATGAAGCAAAGTCACATATCACCATTCTGACGAAGGTAGAACTAGAATATTGATTTTCTAAATATTCTTGACAAGTGTTGGTGACAGATCTTGGGGCAACTCTTGAAAAGACGGTTATTCCCAAGCATGCAACTTGAGGAATTTTAGGAGCGATTTGGACGTCATTAAAGCAAAATAGCCTGTTGCCCTCATGTAGTTCCTACATTGAAATTCGAGCCCCGTCTTACAAAGAGTTGCAATCGATCCAATCAATCACAACTATGGACGGCCAGCAACGTCAACATCATGCATGTTTGTTCAAAATATTTTTCAACTATGATGTATATTCATGCACTCATTGTTCTCTTGAAAATTCACTGCGCTTCTCTTTGTTTACGAAAGACATTGTACAAATTTCCTGTAGAAAAAAATTATGACACTGATGGATTTCTAGAGTTATGATTGATTGGATCAATCGTAACTCTTTGTAAGACGGGGCCCTGTAGACCTCTCATCCAATCTTTACAAATAATTTTTTTTACTTTTGTGAAATAAACTTTCATGATAACAATCCAAAATCAATCAATCAATCAATGTCAGTACCATGATAGTATCATCTTGAATTCAAGATATGATTAAATAATTCTAGATTATATTCATCTCCTCTGTACCCGTACTCTTACATGATTTGTGTCATCAATGACCAACTTTGCAGCAATCTTCACAACTACCGTAGTTTTGGGCCCTGTTTCACAAGGGAATGTGAGTGATTCAATTGATCTCAACTGTGGAAAGTCAGTAGCACCATGATACTTGGTCTAAAACTCGATGCACTTATCCCATTGAAAATGGGAAGGTGTGGATAAAGACAAAATGACAAAGCACACACATTTGTCATATTCCCCCGGGGGGGCCACTTCCATTCACGAGTGGATACCATGCGCGACCATGGGGTCTCGTAAAGCACCCTAAACACGTATTTTCCATATACTGAAAATGCACCCCTTAACAAGTATTGGCGTGTAAAACCCTACCCTTAAAAAGTATTGGAAACAAAACGATACTCTTGGCAAGTATTCCTTGAATTGAACCCCTAAACAAGTACAGCGATATTTCAATTGTTCCAGACGTTGATTGGTCGTCGGTTTTACCTGTACCTACATCATTGGGTTTAGTACAGCCCCACCTCCCAAACCTCGCGAAAATCGTACTCTAAACACGTAGTGTTGACTCTTGGGGCAAAAAGTACATCATTTATAAAAAATTTTAGTCTTAATTTTTATACCCTCGCAAATTTGACCCTAAACATGCAGCTTTCCTAGCGAAAATAGATACCCTATTTTCATTATTTTAGCGTTTTTGACACCCTTATTAGGTTACGTACGTAACATGCCCTATCTTGAAAAAGACATCCTTTTTACATGTTTTTTGGGTCGCGCATGGTATCCACTCGTCAATGTAAGTGGCCCCCGGGCATATTCCTGGGAAGCCTTTCATGAAAGTAGTCAGCACTGACAAGTTGACTTTCTCCAACAGTTACCATAGTAACAGTCAAAGGCCAGTGCCTCTCAGCCAATCAAAAGCAAGGATTTCACAGCAGTTGTCAGCAATGACATTCAAGTCAGTGCTGACAACTTTCATGAAATACCCCCCAGATGTCATGATTTGTAAGGGCCCCCAAAACATAGAAAATCAATGCAACACAAAAATGCAATGCGAAACCAAAAATGTGACACCAATTTATAATAAAGGAGGAATTCTTGCAATTGCAGGAAACTGGCATCCCGATAAATGCAGTCAAGCCTGTATACAAAGACAAAGGTCCATAGGGGGAATGTTTCATCAACATTTTCGTCTGACAAGTTGTCGGATCTGACAATTTTCCTTCAATTTGGTTGGCTCATTCATAATAAATGTACAGAAATAAAAGAAAACCAGTCTATAAAGACTACACTCTTCTGAGGGTAAGATTTTTTCAGGGTACCTGAACCTAATGTACATTGTTCTGTAAGTTACATCGTCTTACCCTAGAATATGGTTTCACTTTAAAACCTGTATTAAATAAACTTGAAGATCACCTAACTGTACAGACCACTTGGATGATCTTGGTACACAGCTTACATTCCATCTAGATGAGGTAATATGCAGGGATGTAGTCAAGGCCGGCCTTTCGGCCACATTTTGCCGGCCTTGGTCTCAGCCCCATTCATGTGCACAAAGTCTATGGGAGAAACTTTTCTCCTGCGGCCTCGTAAATAAAAACAAAACGGCCTGGACTACATCCCTGATGAGAGAACATTTTAAATCACACGATTGATCCTTGCTTCATCTCAACATGAACTCTTGAAACTTTACAAAACATAAAGAGAGTGATGGTTCCAATGACACTGATAACAGGAGAAAACAGGGTTGTGATTAAAAAGAAAACAAATTCTAAAAATAGAATTGGGGGTCTATTGTGTTTTAAATCATTCTAAATTCTTAAAAAAAAAGGTTTTAAATCCATCATAGACGCATTATAAAGCATGTTTTCATGTTGTGGAGGTGCCGTGGCCGAGTGGTCTAAGGCGCCTGGCTATACATGTAAAGTCCGGGGTTCGATCCTCGGCCGCGGCACCTATGCCTGTGAGCAAGGCATTTAATCTACATTACTCTTTTATCCTGCTTTCAAATAAATCGAAATGCTATGTGCATTATTGGTAACTAGGTGTGCACTTGTTTAAAGAAAAAAAAAGTTTTCAAAACAAAAATACCTAGTGAGCCAATCCTGGAAGAAAGATTCAAACTTGGTGCTATGTCAGAGAATCTTGAGGAAAGCAAACATCCCTGAAGCAGCACCCCATTCAGCTTTCCAGGAAACTACTAATTTCATTATTGTTATCAAAATGATTTAAATCGATTCCAAACACATTTTAAAACATGTATCAAAACAAATATTTACGTTGAGCCAATCCTAGGAGAAAGACTTAAACTTGATGCTTAGTTAGAAAACCTTGAGGAAAGTGAACATCCCCGAAGAAGTACCCATCCAGCTAGCCAGGAAACTCCTAATTTCATTCTCGTTTAAAAAATGATTTAAATACATTCCAAATAAATTTTAAAACATGTTTTGAAACAAACATGTACACTGAGCCAATCTTAGAAGAAAGACTTAAACTTGTTGCTATGCCAGAAAACCTTGAGGAAAGTGAACATTCCTGAAGTAGCACCCCATCCAGCTAGCCAGGAAACTCCTAATTTCATTCTCGTTTAAAAAATGATTCAAATAAATTCCAAATGCATTTTAAAACATGTTTTAAAACAAACAATTCTATTGTGCCAACCCTGGAAGAAAGACTCAAACTTGGTGCTATGTCAGAAACACTTTAGAAAAGCAGACACCCCTGAAGCAGCACCCCATTCAGCTTGCCAGGAAACTCCTAATGTCATTCGCTATGATGTCAAGGTTAAAGGTCACGAAATCTACTGGTGTTTTCTCTGTAGTCCGATGGAATGGTAAAGCGTGAAGGGTTGATGTTGTCTCTGAATTGGAAGGCTTGGAACGTGACGCGCGCCGTTATAGTTGGTAGGACGGGAACATCTGAAGGTTAAACACAAAATATAATCATAATGATGCTATCTCTTCCATTAAATATACTGTTATACGTTATGTATTCTATATATCAAATGCAGGCACGCCAACAATCTATTTTTTATCTACTTTTTATGCAACAGGCATTTGCAGTATAAAGTTTGGGGAAAAAGGTAGGCCCTAATAGATTTTCATGTAACTCATACCCTTATAAACAAAATAAGTACACAATACTGCAAAAAAGTACATGAAAATCTGTCTCTCAAACGCTATAAACATGGATACTTGATGATGATGATAGTAGTTAAAATTATAGGCAACACAGCGTTATATGTAGGCCTACAGATATAATACATTCTGAGAAATAAAATTATCATTACACCAACTTAAGCTTATTAAAGCTGCTGTTTCCAGCACTGTGTGCATTCAAGGAATCAGTCCCGCCAGTTGCCCAATCACCTCACCTGGGTTGAGTGCAGCACTACATGGGTAAATTTCTTGCTGAAGGAAAACACACCATGGCTGGGATTCAAACGCACGACCCTCTGATTGAAAGAAGAGTGTCAGAACCACAAGACTACGACTCACAGAATAGTTTTTTGAAATATTAAAAGGCAATTGAGAATGATATTTACCTATTTTAATTGGAAACCCTGGCGGTAGTTTCATCTGGACGAAGTCTCTTAACTTGTTGAAATGTTTCATTGAGGTTAGCACTTCAAGCATGTTTAGTAAGTCTGTCACCTCCATCGGGAAGTCTTCACTCTGTTTAACAAACAAAATCCCATGATATACAGATGAAAGTACAGTGAGGACTAAGAAAAGAAAAATGTCTTCTCATAGTTTTTTGTTAATAAACTTTATATTTTCGGCTCATACTTCTATTACCAAAGCTAACAAACGTTATATCTCTAATATGTTTCGTACTAATCCTGAGAAAAAACGAAGCAAAGATTGCTTGCCGATGA
Source organism: Lytechinus pictus (assembly GCF_037042905.1). Taxonomy (NCBI): domain Eukaryota; kingdom Metazoa; phylum Echinodermata; class Echinoidea; order Temnopleuroida; family Toxopneustidae; genus Lytechinus; species Lytechinus pictus. The sequence goes on from NC_087255.1 coordinate 11,798,624, forward strand.
AAGGTTGGGTCCCCAACCACTTTAACAAGGCAAAAGTGGTCTTGAAAACCATATCACAAGGTGGTATCCAAACTGGTTCAGATAATATTAATAAATAATTTAGGATTTCTTTAGCGCACGTATCCACCTTGCTAGGTGCTCAAGGCGCTCCTATATTACCCTGGCTAAGCTAGTCTACAGATTCTGGTGCGCACAGCTTTTTGAGGAATTACTTCCTGCCGGTACCCATTTACCTCACCTGGATCCAGTGCAGCACAGTGTGGATAAATTTCTTGCTGAAGGAAAACACGCCATGGATAGGATTCGAACCCACGACCCTCTGTTTGAAAGGCGAGAGGCAGAACCGCTAGACCACAACGCACCACGACGCAGATGACCACTTAAGATCGCTTTGAAAACTGCTTCGATCATCCCTATTACATGTTAAACTGGTTTTCACTACATTGGTTTCTACTAAGCTAGTTTAAGGAAGTAGACGAGTCAAAAATTTCAAATTAACGTCTATTACAAATTCACTAATTTTTCAATAACATTAAAGATTACAGGCAAAAAATTATTTTTCACAACTTTCTGCCAAAATCTGCAACATCGGATAAGTTTTAACGCTGCAACGAATGGAGATTTCCAGTGCTCCCTTTTTTAGTTTCCACGGGTCATTTGAGCATCTCGGGGGCTAAATCGCCCTCTATTATGGAGTAATTTTTCCCTGTTAAAGAAACAATTATGACTCACCATGGCAACTGTTGCTTTGAACATCTTTCTCATTTCTTTACTGATCTGAGGTCTTCCTAGCACGGTCAAGGCTCTACAAGAAAAGACAATCACATTTTTACCAATTCGTGCGTTTATACTATATGTACATGCGCCTCGAATAGAAGACACCACTGCCAGAATCTTAAATCAGTGTAAAACTCAAAATTGACAATTTTGCTAATTTAGAACAAATGGCATAATAATAGGCATTTATATAGCGCCACCTATCTAGAAATATTCTATTCCGAGGCGCGATGTTATTATTATTATTACCCCGGCTTTAGCTCGAGCTGCCTTTCAGCGTTCATGCATTCAAGGAATTAATCCTGCCAGGTACCCATTCACCTCACCTGGGTTGAGTGCAGCACAATGCGGATAAATTTCTTGCAGAAGGAAATTACGCCATGGCTGGGATTCAAACCCACGACCCTCTGTTTCAAAGTCAGAAGACTAATCCACTGGGCCACAACGCTCCACCATTCATACTTCATAAAACCAGTGAAACTAGCTTCCTGTGCATTGGTTAATTGGTAAACTGTCATATTGTGTACTGAGGTCGTTTCATAAAGCTGTTCGTATAAAGTAAAGAGCAACTATTAGAACGACTGGTGAGCCTTTCTTGTGGTAAGTGATATTCACCATAAGTGTTCATTGGTGATTATTTAGCACAAAAGCACAAGTCTTAAAGTCACAAACAGCTCTATGAAACGGCCCCCAGGTATGATGGTTTAAAGCAAGTGCTTAGAATGATCAGATATTCAATAGTACCCCATCATCCGCATCACCATCACTATTATCATCATCACCATCACCATCATCATCTTTATAATCATCCTCTACCTCCTCCTCATAACCATCATCACCACCATCAACCCATCACCACCATTAACATCATCATCATCACCATTACCACCATTATCACCATCTCATCACCATCACCATCATCAACACCATCACCAAAATCATCACCATCACCTCATCATCCTCCTCCTTCCCATCATCATATTCACCCTCATCATCATCATCACTATCATTGTCACCATCATCACCACTATCACCATCATCACCGTCATCACTACTATCACCACCATCATCATCATCATCATCATCATCATCATCATCATCATCATCATCATCACCATCACCCTCATCATCATCACCATCATCATCATCATGACCATTATCACTACTATCACCATCACCACCATCATCATCATCATCACCATCATCTCCACTATCACCATCATCACCGTCATCACCATCACCATCATCATCATCATCACCATCATCACTACTATCACCATCACCACCCTCATCATCATCATCATCATCACCCTCATCATCATCATCACCATCCTCTTCAATTCTTCCATCTTACCTTCCTCTATCAGCATGAATATACTCCTCCCATGTAAGCACTGACCCAGGAGGTGGAGGTAATGAAGGTCTTCTTTGGCTCTGAAAAACCCCAAACAAACAAGAACTCATCGTAAAACAAATATTTATTCCTAGCTTAATATCCAATCAAACTTTCAAACATGTAATACATTGAATGTTCTCATTCTACACTGGATTTTTTTTCTTTGTTTTTTTTTCAATTAGGTATTGCCATCCTGTAAATATGCCTCATTATAAATATGGAGGTATGCCAAGTTACATTCTATATCATCTTCATCTTCATCTTCATCATCATCATCATCATCATCATGTCCATCATCATCACCATCATCACCATCATCATCATCTCCATCATCATTATCAACACCACCACCACCATCATCATTTTCATCATCATCATTATCATCATCATCATCATCATCTCCATCATCATCACCATCACCATTATAATCATCATCATCATCATCATCATCATCATCACCATCATCATCATCACCATCATCATCATCAACACCACCACCACCATCATCATCATCATCATCATCATCATCATCATCATTATCATCATCATCATCTCCATCATCATCATCATCATCATCATCATCATCACCACCATAATCATCACCGTCACCATCATCATCATCATCATCATCATCATCATCATCACCACCATCATCATCATCATCACCATTATCATCATCATCATCATCATCACCATTATAATCATCATCATCACCATCATCATCACCATCATCATCAACACCACCACCACCACCACCATCATCATCATCATCATCATCATCATCATCATCATCATCATCATCATCATCATCATCATCATCATCATCATCATCATCATCATCATCATCATCATCATCATCATCATCATCATCATCATCATCATCATCATCATCATCATCATCATCATTATCATCATCATCATCATCTCCATCATCATCATCACCATCACCATCATACTCATCACCATCACCATCACCATCACCATCATCATCAATACCATCATCATCATCATCATCATCAACACCACCACCACCATCATCATCATCATCATCATCATCATCATCATCATCATTATCATCATCATCATCTCCATCATCATCATCATCATCATCATCATCATCATCATCATCATCATCATCATCATCAACACCACCATCATCACCATCACCATCATCATCATCACCATCATCATGGAAAGACTGTTCCTTTGATAAGGCATTACAAGCTCCTTTGGGGAGGCTATTATCATGGTGACTCGACATATGCTCCAGCGACATTTGCTCCAGTCTTAATATCTCAGAGGTCATAGGGTAAGAGTTAGGATTAAAATAGAGTTTTTAGTTCAGAATAAGGTAAATATCATGATTAGGTTTTATGTTTGGCTTAATATGCAGAATTTCCATCGGAGCGATTGTCGCCGGAGCAATAGTCATGGAACCATTATTACTTACTGGAAAGCAATCTACAGAAGGGTATCCTTTTAATACTCTCTACAACACATGGCTAAAACTAATACTTACTGGAATATACAGAAGGGTATCCTATATACTCTCTACAACACATGGCCAATACTAATACTTACTGGAAAGCAATCTAAAGACGGGGATCCTTTACTTATACTCTCTACTGCTGCCTTGTTCTTTTGTATATCTTCGTCTGATAAATGTTCTCTTCTGAAATTGGAAAAAAAATGATTCCAAGAAGTCACACATACATAACAAGAACATATGTGTTATCAGATACATGCAAAGTCTGGTTTGGATTAACAATTAAAGATTAACTCTATCCATAGTAACTTTCACATTAATGATTAGTGATACAGGTATATCGGTTTGTACTTAATGATGTTTAAACATCCATGAAGACAAATTTGTGATAAATCAACAAATTAACTTACTAGGCATATTTCTCTTTTCTTGATACCTTGTCAACCAACCAGTAATACCTTGGTCACATTTGCTCTACGGCGGCCGTACGCCGAGTCGAAAACAGCCGTTTTATTAATTTTAATTCAAACCACCTATATGTAGTTGGTACAAAAAATGTTAGAACTGCTGTTTTCAACTCGCCGTACGGCCGCCATAGAGCAAATGTGACCAAGGTATAAAAATGCCTATCTGAGAAGTTGTTAGATCTGTAAACTCTCCTTGTATTTGATTGGTTGAAAAGCACAGGTGCTTGAATGTTACTACGGTAACTAACAAGCAATAAGAACTTTCATGAAAAAGTCCCTCGGTCCTTTGGGATAACCTTTCCCACACCACAAGACTAAATACTTCTTGAGATGACAAGGATACATTTTGAGAAAACTGACCTTTTTCTTGATTCTATAACAACCCCGCCGACATCGTAGAAGTTGGCAAAGAAGCTTCCAACGAGCTCTCGTTTATCTTCCCTGAACAGCCATCCACTCTGAGATCTATTGAAGGTGATCGGTTTGGTTGATAGGTTGACCGTCACGATGTCGCTGCTCATTAGGATATCGACCTCTTCTTCCAGCTCTGCTTCCGATTGCTACAGTCATTCAACGAAAATTGTGGGAAAGATGGAGATAAACGTGAGATTTCATGAAACCATTCATGAAAAAATAGTCAATTTCAAAGGATTGCCTTCCAAATGCCTACACGTTCAAAATATAACAATTAACAGCTGAAAATGTTGGGCTCGTAATTTGGGTGTGGTCTTATACATGCTTATTGACATTCCGACAGCCTGACTGTCCATCATCTGGTTGAACAGACATTTCAAGGACTTCATCTTTTATCATTGAAGATACTTCTCACTCTCATCTTTCTCCCCTTCCAATTTTCATCTTTATCATTCCACTATCCGTCTTATCCAGGGTCTAAATAATTTGTAAGAGCTTATTGATTGATTTTGTTTGCCAGGGTGCCGTTTCACAAAGCTTTTCGTAAGTTAAAGGGGAATCCTACCCAAATAAAAACCTTTTTTTTAGGGGAAAAATAAAAATCAGACAAGGTGATAGGTGAAAGATTGAACAATATCGAACAAACAATAAGAAAGTTATGAATTTTTAAAAGTTGTAAATATTGGTAATCACTATACCCTTAGAGACTTCAAATTGGCTGCACATGTGATGTAATAGTGATGTAAGGCATACATACTCCCAAACATAAAATGGCTAAAATATCTTTTTTTCAGAAGTTCTACTTCAAATTATATTTTCCTTTTACGAGGACATAAAACAATATACTACCTGGGTTATATTTAGATTACTGCCCCAGGGGAATGGGTTCTTGGGAGAAACCACAAATCCCCGATAAATCAGTACAGCTATGGGAAAGTTGCCCTTGCCCCTTGCCATAATTGACTTACCCAGTTGCTAATTTGAAATCTACATGCATGTAGTCTTCATAGGGATCTCAATTTTAAAGCAGCCATAACTTTCTTATTGCTTGTCAGATTTCTTTCAAACTTTCACCACTCTGTTTTATTCATTCTTCTCCTTTCCAACACAACATTTTATGATCGAGGCTGGATACCCCTTTAAGAGTGACTTTACAAACAACTGGTGATCCTTTCTTGTGATAAATGATATTCACCATTAACTGTTCTTTAGTGATTATTTAGCCCATAAGAAAGGTTCACCGGTCGTTCTTTTTGTTGCTGTGTCTGTTAAATTATGAACAGGTTTATGAAACACCAAGCAGGTATGATATAACAGGTACATGTATAACAAAGTAACAAAATACCTTGACAGAATAGCCCATGAAAGCCAGGATGGCTTATTTTTAATGTGATCCTGACCTAACTTACTGATGAAGTAACCTACCTCATAGGATAATCTTTGGTAGACTTTACTCTCGTTGTCAAGAAAGACAAGCGACCTTTCAGGGGTCACCGTACCATCGAAAAGAAAGGTCAGGTCGCCCTTCTGCCACTTCATCTCTGAGAAATCCACAAGGGTTGTATCTAAGCGTATCTGGGCGCCCTTCTTGTAGATCCTACAGGTGTCCGACGGTAGAATTCTTGACACTAACGGAACTAAAGACAGAGAGATACAAGATGTCTAGATTAATGGCTGTGACTGTACCAATTCATAGATATGAAATATCTGTTATATACTTTTATATCTTTAATCTTTAAGGGGAAGTACATGTATGTCATAATTTTATAATAATAACAAAAATTATAATTTGATCGGTAAATTGTCTACTCGTCCACTCACCACATTGTCTACCTTCATTTAGTCTAATGCCATTCCGTCCATCAACATTTTGTCTAACAACCATTTAGTCCAATAACCATTTGGTCCAATCATCACTTCGTCTAATCACCAGTTCGGCTATGACCATTTTGTCTAACAACCAGTTGTTCTCCATTTTATTTTCATTCATTTTGCCGAATTAACACTTAGTCCAATTAAACCAAATGGTATATTGATTAAATGGCTATTGGATCATAAGACAAAATGATAAGTAGACGAAATGGCAATTAGACCATGTGGATAGTGGACGAACTGATGGAAGACCAAATGATAGTACCGGTAGATTATTTCATTATTGGACGAATCGGCATTAGACCAATGGAAAATAAACCATATGACCAGGTGCCAGATTAAAATGAAAATATGTATATGCCTATTTTTCTAATAGCGAATCACTTAACTAAAAAATGGAGTAGACTGAAAGTTTCCCAATAATATCTTTGTAAGGGCCCCTTTTTAAAGGAAAAAAAAAACATTACCAAGGGCATCCATATAGGCCTACTGTATTTAGAATCCAAGGCTGAAAAAAAATATCCAATGGCTCTGCAATTTTGTATTAAAGATTGGAACGATAATCCGCATCATTGACCCTTTAGCTTCAGACAGGCTGAAGATAGTTACAACATATATATGTAATCAATTCCCATACTAAATTCTTTTAATGACAACATTACATCTTGTCCAGTATTAGTATTAACAGGTATTGCATGTATACTGGATTTTTCTTTTTTTAACATTATTGACAATTTTTCTGGGGAAAATGCTTTCCAATTCTAGGAAATAAACATCTATTTAATATACATTATGCATGTCAATGTATGATATACTCAATAATATTGGTAGAAATGTACATAACATTCTCAAATACTTTACAGAGAAAATAGATTTTAATAAGATAATTTAAATGCATGTCAATGTATATAATATACATGTATGCATGTCAATGTATAATATACTAAAAAATAAGTCGAATAGTACATGTTCTCACATACTTTACAGAGGAAAAAGATTTGGACCTTTGCCAGTATTTATAATATATTCTAGACCAGAGATCAGTATACTGTTGATTAGATTGCTTCTTCCATGCAACCCTAAATAGTCCGGCAACCTGAAACTGATCCGTAAAAAGGAAATTGATCCTAGGATTAAGGCCTTGAAATGTGGCTGAACTTCACATTCAATCAATGCAATACAATCGAGCGTGATGGTCGATATAATCGACGTGATGATACTGAAATCAAAAGGTTGGTCACATCGTAATATCCCAAGGATGTTATGTATGACATGGGAGAAATCCCTAGATGCCATATTGACGCATGATTATTTGCGACATGAAAAAAGTCCCTATGCCATATTGACGCATAATTATTTACGACATGAAAAAAATCCCTATGCCATATTGATGCATAATCATTTGCAATGTATTCATGTCGGCTGAGTCTTGTAACTTTCCCATTTATCACACTACACTACTGGGTTGTGTTTCATCAACATTTTCGTCAAACAAATTGTCAGATCTCACAACTTTCCTAGACTTTGATTGGCTGAGAAGCAATGGGACTATCTTTTCCTTTTAGTATACATAATATATTAAGTTGCATTATATTTTCGTCATCATTTCAAGTTTGATGTTTTTAAATCTGTACACTCTATGTATATATACCTGTAAATTGTACGCAATTCAGCCTTTTGGCTGCAAAGTGCAATAATTTTAATAAAACCTTTTCAATTTCAAAATTTCAATTTCAATTGTCAGATGAAATGGGACTTCGTCCGACAATTCCTTCCATGAAAAAGTCCCCAGATGCATGTACATGTACATACAGGTAGGGCCAGGATTTCTGACATCATGCTACTTGCCTACACTAAATGTACATTAAACTTCTTAGGTGATATATAGAATTATTCTAATTTGTCAATAGACTTGATGCCAATGGCTTATCACGATGTTCAGTAAAAGAAACTGAAATAAAAGCAAAATAATGAAAAGCTGAAATATAATTTATACAAAGCTCGAATCAGAAAAAGCAGAGTACGGTACACTGTATATATTACATCAGTTGAAAACTCAATAATATAATCTGGACATAGAAATGCATTTATCTTTGTTGGCATCTAATTCCAAACACACAGTGATTCTTATTTATATATTTTGAGTATATTTACATACTGTAAATGTAATAGCTACATGTATGCACACATGACAATTAAGATTACAGATTTACATGTAATTGTTACTTTAATAATGCATCCTACTATTCATGACAATGACACAAACAAAATGTCTTTACTTGTGTGTTATTTGATTGATTTGAATACAGATGGTGTACAAATGACTTAATGATAAAAAAATTGAGCCCTGTGTGCGAATTGTTGTTATCATTGTAATTATCATTTAAACTACTTTCTCTTATTTTTTAGTCGCTTTTTCGCTTTATTTTGAAATTTTGTAGTTTACTTGTTTTAAGCTTGTCTCCGTCTGTCTCCATTATTAGTTTCGTTAATTAGTGTTGAAACTAAGTTTAGGGACTTGCTGTTTATACAAGCTCTGCTTTTCTTGGCAAGTCCCTCTGTTCAGTTAATTTTTCTTCAATATTTGTTATAAAATGTCATTGAACTATCTGTATTATTAGGAATCTTCGATTATATTTTGTTTATTTTGTTGAACGGAAATAAATCTAATCTAAAATCCAATACAGGAAATGTATATAAACTTGTAGCTAGTGTTGTACAAAATGGCAGTGACATATAAAATTGGTTTGAAATAATTAACAAAGACATTATTAGGGGAAGACTGGGCACTCAATAGAGCACATAATAAAATGCTGAGAAGGGGGCTAAACAGTGCTTGGTAGGTAGACATTACAATATCTGCATTCGGGGTTTTGAAAACGTACGGAGGGAGTGTAAGAAGGGTTCATTTTGACATTCCTTTTTCCTTAAAAAAATGCTAACAAATTTAGAAACAAATTTATCTCAGAGATTTTTATGAAAAGAGAGGTGGAACTGTCGTTGTTCAGAGTCACTAATTGTCGACGAATACTTCTTGGTTGCTCGTTGTCATGAAGGGCATTTGACGATACATTTTTTTCTGTTCATGGAACCAAACTTCTTTGATGTCTTTGCATAAACTCACCCCAGCTTTGAAAATCCCAATGAAGCTCCATGTAGAAGTCACCTAGTTCCGTTAGAAGCTGGACGAGTTGAGGCCTCCTCTGCTCCAGGAGCTCCCGCGATTGTTGTTTCAGTTTCCGTAGCAACAGGGATACTGATGAACAAATAGAAGGATCAGAGAGCAGATAGGTTATTGATTATCAAAAACCAAAATAGGAAACATCATAAGTGTTTGAATTAATAAATAAACATAAAATACAAAATTGAAATATGTGTATGCATCTTTGTGAAGGTATTAAAGTTAATTCTAAAAATCATTCTGGTACCCAGGACAAATAAAACAACTGATTGATTTATTGGCTGATCGATCTTCAAACAATGTTAAAATAAGCAAAAAAAGCTACATGACTTGTTTCGATTGAGTATCATATCCACTCTGCTTATCAATGGGGAAGATCAGTTTTTATTTCGAGATAAATCATTTGTAATTATCAGATTATTACATGCTGCAAATGGATTACACAATTTTGTTCCCGCTCAAGTAAAAATGGTCCTGAGTTTCAAGCTTGAAAGTCAAATTAGACCAATGGTGACCTCCTAATGCTGCAATTTCAGTATCTGAACAAATCACTGGTGTTTTTAGATCATCTTGCGTGCAAAAGAGCCCATATGAATAAGGTCTCTGAATTAGATTGACCTTGATATATTAGTTACTGGTGGTACATTTGCAATTGACTTATAGGGCTTCAATATCTAAATATTGTAACATTGAATGTTCAATGAATATATTGCGTCTGTGATATATCTTATTGTCAAAGATTGAATTTTTGATATGTTTCAGACAAAAAAAAATCTCCCTTAAAATGCTAAAAATAGAACCTGAATTATGTGACATCACATTGTGTAAGGAGGGTTGTGGTTACATAGGTTTGTCTGCAGAAAAGATAGATCATTGATTTCCAGATTATGAATTCATTTTTATGCTTAAAATTTCAAAGGAAAATGGCACTGAATATTATTCAGTGCTAAAATGGATAGAGACCTTCAACTTTTGACTTAGTTTATTTGTGATTTCATTGTTTGACTCTTATTCGGCCTAAATCGCTTTGTTCTGAAAAGCTCTCACACATAATCTGAATTTTAGATAGAGGTGGAATTAAGCAGGAAAAGCTGACAGTAGGTTTCATCAATTCAAGCGTGCAAAAAAAGCTTTTTGTGATATCTCTATGTGGAAGAAATGAATAAAATCAAGTGTCATATGAAAAGCAAAAGAAAAAAAAATCACCCAGTTTTACATGTACAAGCCTACATAATCACGACGCTTCTAACAGAATATTCTACTCAGTATTCACAGGGTCCTGCACTTTATAGATGAATTTAATTAATCAGTAATCAAGATACAACAGACACTGTCTGTCTGCATTTTGGTTTACATACAGGGATCATATTTCATCTAGATATCAGGCATTTATTGTGTACTATGCGACCCCAAGGGCTTACTGACACTATGCTTAGACTTGGTTCATATGGAATCAGGGCCCTGTCTTACATAGAGTTACGATTGATCCAATCAATCGTAACTCTATGGAAATCCATCAGTGTCATGATTTTTTCTGCAGAAAATTTGCAAAATGTCCTTTGTAAACCAAAGAGAACACACAAAATTGTCAAGAAATCAATGAATCTATGGATATACATTCATATCTAGAATTTTTTTTGGAACAAACATGCATTTTATATGTTGATTGTTCTGGCTTTCCAGTTGTGATTGATCGGATCAATCGCAACTCTTTGCAAGACAGGCCCCACAGATCAGGCTGAGAGGTTGGTAGGGAGAATGTAATGTACTGTACCTAAAATGTTTAATGAATCCAAGACCAAAGGGAATTATTTTGACCATCCCACCCCCCCCCTCCCATCAGGTCATTCATTGAAGAGAAATGATTGAAAACAATACATGTACCATTGGCTATACAGAGCTTAATATTGGTATTGTAATATTGTTTCACATGGCTTCTGGTATTATATCAAGAGCAATTAAAAAGGTCGCCCCATTTTTTTTTTTTTTTGGGGGGGGGTCAATATTAAAAACATATCGGCCGGAATTCACAAAGGTGGTTTTGAAAACCCACGGTTGAATCCACGGTTTATGCAGATTTCCTGTATAAATTACACTTAATTTAGTGCGTATTGGGCGGGTGTATAAAAAATGTCCAATGCTGATGCGTGCTTTTGTCAAAGTGAGCCAAATTGACGCCTATTTTAATACCATGATTAGATACGCTATTTATTAATGAGTCCACTGTTTGAAGAGTGGACTCATGAATAAAAACAATAGACTCATGAATAAAATAGCGTGGATAACCACGGTAACAGGCGTCAATTTGGCGCACTGTGATAAAAGTGCGCATCAGCATTGGAATTTCTTATACACATGCCCAATACGCACTAACTTAAGCGTAATTTATACAGGAAATCTGCATAAACCATGGATTTAACCGTGGGTTTTCAAAACCACCTTTGTGAATTCGGGCCATTGTTTCCTCAGCTAATTCATTTCATTTATTTACACTTCACTTCTGTAGTTGTTTCATTAAAGACGCACTTGGGAGTTAGGAAAATGAAAAGAACAATGCCTTATTAGCCTTGTAGTTTATAACCCTCAATAAAACATCTTCAGATCTATCAAATTTCAAATTGTGATATCAAGTTCTACATTTGAAGAAGCCTATCTCAAGTGATGAGAGAACATGAGGGTAAAACAGTTTCAGAGCACAAAGATTTCTTGTCTTTAAAGGTCAAGTTCACCCCAGAAATATGTTGATTTTAATAAATAGAGAAAAATCAAACGAGCATAACACTGAAAATTTCATCAAAATAGGATGTTAAATAAGAAAGTTATGACATTTTAAAGTTTCGCTTATTTTTCACAAAACAGTGATATGCACAACTCAGTGACATGCAAATGAGACAGTCGATGATGACCATCACTCACTATTTCTTTTGTTTTTCATTGTTTGAATTATACAATATTTCACTTTTTACAGATTTGACAATAAGGACCAACTTGACCGATCCATATAGTATTAAACAAGACTTATTCCCCATGTTCAGGGAGGAATTAATCATTGTATCACTTGACAATGAGGAGAAAATTAGTCTATTTCATATTTTAGATAATGAAATACAAAATAAATAGTGAGTGGATGACATCATCAGTCTCCTCATTTGCATACTGATCAGGATGTGTACATAAATTGTGAAATTAAGCGAAACTTTAAAATGTCATAACTTTCTTATTTTTCATCCGATTTTGATGAAATTTTCAGTGAAATGCTTGTTAGATTTTTATCTTTTTATTCAAATAAACTTTTTGTTGGGGTGGACTTGTCCTTTAATACAAGGAAATTGAGAGAGTCAAAACAAACTGTGCCTTCCTATGAAATTTACAGAATTCATCCAAACTTTGCTTTGTTCCAAGATTGGGCGTGATGTGTGCATGTAGACTCATGTTCTGTCTGCGCTGAAACAGCAAACAGAACATTCTTTATTGGAGCGACTGTGCAGAATCTAAATTGGTATTCAGTCCTCGGGACCGCAAGACATGCAGGGTTTTAGATGACAAAACCAAATATCTCATTTCCTTCATAAGATGCACTTACATCTAATACCAAGAATCCGATTCAACACAGGATTTTAAAGGAACTAATCAAACTAGGCCCAAGTCATAACAACTTTTTTTTTACCAGTGGCCAGCCAACACTGCTTTTTTGTAGAGACCGGTACAGTGCACTGATGAAATTAAGAAATACACGTGAATAAGAAATCCAGTTTAAAAAAGACTATGAAAATTATAAACCAGTTTAAGAACACAACATCCTTACCTACAGTTTGGGGAATGATTATTAGCCGAGTGTTAACAAAATGAAGATTGAAGACACAAATTTAGAAGACTAAAATTCAGGTTAATATGATATTTTAGATGAAATAAATGGCCCAGGTAACACACAGTAAACAGATAAATAAAGAAGATTTAATATAACTTTTGTCATTTTTAAAGAGGGTGGATAGTTTTGGTAATTCCTCAAAATCGGCATGTCACCATTCTAATTAATTTGTATATTATATGAATGTGTATGTCCTAAAACAGTCATGATGTGGATGATATGAAATGAAAAGGTGTTTTTCATGATAAAATATGCTCTTACATGTGTGGATTTTACCTTACCGGGATACCCAGCTTTTTGAAACGTAGCTGCATGCAGACACTCAAAGTGCGCACCACCGCCTCTGCCGTGCGTGTGCTACGCGAGAACGATAATGTAGTCCTCGCTACACAATTGCGTTGTCAATCAGTTTTACCATAGAGCTATTACAGCTCTATGGTTTTACGAAGCTCATAGTCGTAGATACATTGCCGTTTCCAGACTTTCCTTGCATGATTGCATCACATTACAACGAACGGCAGAGCAGACTTTAGATCTAAACAGCCTTGATCGATATTAGGAGTACGTACCTCATTCCTACCTTCCTTGAAGTTTGAACTTGCCCTTGGCTGGGGGCCGCTTGCATATAACAAACCTCGACCGTCCCATCTTCCCCATTAAAAAAATGCAACCACGATATTAGCTGTTGCAAATAAGTATCTGCTCTCTGATTGCTAATATAACACTGGAACAATTTATAAATCAGAATGAATATAACGTACAGCACAGAATTAGAATTGGAAAAACTTCTTTTTTTGGTTCTTCTCCGACTTCCCGCGTATTAGCCTCAGCTCATGTTGTTTCAGATTGACAAAAAGTTTTATTTTACGATTCTAATGATTCAAAAGAAAAGAAAGGAAAATGAAACCAACAGAAAGAACCCTTACATTCAAAGAAAATTCCAAGATTGTGCATCCTGTTTATGTTTTGGAAATGCATTGATTTAATTCTCACTAAAATGATATATAAACAGTCTTTGGGTTAATTGTGTCTGAATTCGTAGACTAGTACAGTGTGCACGTTGGATGTATGTTCTGTGTATGCAGTAGGACTGGCCGGGAAAATCATTCACTTGTGCGTGGGTGTACGGTATGAGTGTGTGTGTTTGTGTTGAATAGTGCGTGTGGAGACGTTACGTAATAAGGTCAACAGATACATTGCATGCAATGATCTTGTATACCGGGCCTCCTAAAGGTCATGAAGAGTTCAGTTCACTGGTCATGTACATGGAGAGATCCTGCGTGTCCCGAGATAATTTGATTCAATCGAAACCATGGGCCTAGTATACAGCTCAGCATGCCGAGTTTCAGAAAACTGGCTATCCTATGGAATAAGTAATTTATTGGATAAAGTTCTGTAAATAATGTTATTCAGTTTGATCGTATATCTTTCCATAATATGGCCATTTCACATGGTAATAACCACTATCTCACTAACTAAATAGGCCTACCAAAAGAACAATAAAAATAATAATGTGGGTCGGGTGTAACGTCGATATAGGGCCTCGATATCATTTTATATATTTCCCCATAATTTTATTTTTTTCCTGAATATGTGGAATAACCGCTGAGGATTATATCTATGGTTCAGTCAAGTTGGTCCTTATTTTCAAATCTCTAATTGAAATATAATTCAAACAAGCCAAAAAAAAAAAAACGTCCCCAAAAAGAAAAAAAGAGAAAAAAGAGAGGAGAAAAGGAAAAGGGAAGGGAGGAAAGGGAAGAAAGGTAGCTTTGAGGTTTTTTTTTCTTTTTATTCTTTTTTTTTTCTCAAAAGAGAAACTCCTTCACTCTTGCTCTAGATTTATATATGAATTTTGCTTCCGCGCTGCGCGCGGTAAAATGACAATATTGAAGATCTCCATTGTTCCCCCCACCCTTTCTCTAACCCTGTTTTTCCACCTCAGCTATATATGTGTTTCTTGCCGGGTAAAGTTCAAATGTATACATTAGGGCATGGTTAGGCCGAAGTATATGAAGTTATCTTTTTTTTTAATTGATCGCGCAACTTCTGGTCGGGTCGGCTCCGGTTGGGTGAAATCTTTATATCAATTTCTGCCGTCACCTCCATAAAGTCAACTTCTCCCGCTTTTCAGCTCATTACTAAACAACCATAATTTTTGGGGCAAACAGGTTCCTAATTTAAAAAGAGGAAGGTATAAAATTCGTATCTTATTAAATAAAAAAGTACAATATTTTTTATCAAATTCTATTAAACTTCATGTCATTTCCCTGCACATTCATCTCCTGTCCTGTTTTGCGCCCTCAGTTTGAAATTTTGAATGACACCAAAGTTTCTTTATAATTCAAAATGAAGCGCTTCAGGATAAGTCAAAGAAATTAGGTATCCTTTTTATATAATTTCAATAAATCACAGAAGTTTCAACTTTTTGCGCACTATTTTCCTTGTAATGAAGTTCAATAATCTTAGAAAATTAATTGAATTAGAGCCGATCGGGTATTGGAGATATCTGCATTTGATGAAACGTCTGCCCTTTGAAATTTCAGAGTTTCGTTGTTCTGCGCGGGGAGGAATATCTTCCTCCCGGCATATACACTTCTTCTCCTCTGTTTTGCGAGTTAAAGATATGCACTGTCGCTAAATTGTTTGTAATCAAATCTGATCTTTCCAAGGGAAGTATCCAATATGTGTTTGAGAATGTTTCTCGGGACCCTTTTCATGGCAAAAAATTGATAAAACGCTTTAGTTTCCGCGCTTCGCGCGGGGTTATTATCATTTTAATTTCCTCCATTGTATTCCTTTTTTGTGCGTTCACAATCTTTTTTGAAAACAATGTTCAAAATCACAATATAGTCAACTGAATTGGAGCTGATATATAGGTACTAAAGACAAGAGAGACGGCTCCTTTTCATTTTAATTTATGAAACACCAAAAGCTTCGCAAGGGAGGGGGAAACTCCCCCTCCCTGCACCCACCCCCTAGGGAGCGCGCTTCGCGCGCTCTGTAAGTGTTGGCACGCTTTGCGTGCATTTACCGCCCCCTCCAAAATGAAATCCTGGCTACGCGGTTGGTAGTGATCGAGGGACATCATCAACTCTCATTTGCATAATACTGAGTTGTGCATATAACTATTTTGTGAAAAATATAGGCTATGTGAAATTTGGAAATGCCATACTGATTTAATCATTTTTACATCCAATTTTGATGAATTTTTCAAAATTATGCTTGTTGGATTTTTTTCTATTGATTCAAATCAACATTTTTTTTTCTGGGGTGGACTTGACCTTTAATCAAACATTGAACTGTGGGAGAGATGCAAAAAAATGGCAGGGACAATGATTTACAAGCCAAGCGCTGATCGATTTTCAAGTCATTATCAGAAAAAGGAGGTGAAAGAACGGGAAGGGGAAAAAATGCAATGAAAGAAAGAAATTATATAGAGAAAGAAAGAACGTAGGGGAGGGGGGTTGGGTGGGGATCGAGCTGCATGGGAACGAGTCGTTGGGAATTTGTCTAGTCTGACAAACTTTATTATTGCAATTCTTTGTTTCTAACTTGACAACCAAACGATACACGTCCCTCATGAATAACCGGATATATATTGTCACTCGGACTGTTATGAGTGAGAGAAAAGCAAAAAAACCCAAAACAAACATGTTGCGATATCGGCCTAAATTAATTGCATCATAATTCATAGTGCATTGAAGTAATATTATTTCTTCACACACACTTTCTTGTGAAAATGCCTATTTGTTCAACTGCATGGCCTATCCCTTCCCCAATAGGCCTACCCCCCCCCAACCTCACCAATCGCATAGGGTGGACAAAATAATACTGCACGAGCAAGTATTTGGCCTTCGGCTGTATAAAACGTGTAATTTTTGTTTGTCAACGAAACAAAGTACGAATCTCTTGTAATGAAAAGATCTCTGACTTCATAATTTTATAAAGTCAAAACTTATTCCCAAAATATTTTATGAATGTGAGAAAGACCAGCGGTCGAGAATACAGCATATACGCCAGTTTTCCCAAATTTTTCTTTCCACATGTAAATTGGCGGATCAGGGCTGGGGGCGACCAAGGTATATTTTGAAAATTGCTCATAGACATACATTTTTATTTATTTACTTTAATAATTGTATGCATTTATTCATTCATTCATGCATGGTCATTTATCATATATTCTGTTTCATTTCCCCAGTGTAAGAGAGTCTTGCACAATAGAGCTAAATGTACGAAAATTGCCATTATAAAATATGGGCCCGTCTGTTTTGCTGTTTCCACCAATTTTTATTTCAAAATCCAAAATGATACATTTTCTTTTGTTCCACGTTCCAATAAATAAAAAATCTTACTTGACATCTAACACGAAACGAGTGACCATTTTTTAACTTTCTTCACAACGTAAAATTTTATAAGAATCTTTTTACTATAATTGGCGACCTTGCCTGACACAGTCCAATTCGATATTGCCATAAACTATATAAATCGCTCTTGTACCATGATTGGTATACCCTGGCCAAATGGCACTGGATGCATGATCAGTTTCAAGTTTCCAATTTGCACCTTTCTAATGAGTCTGAGCAGAAACACAAGTAAAGAACTGTATATAGCTCCTTTATAGAGGCATATTTACAAATGATATGTTGGGTACAGGGGCGGATCCAGCTTCGCTGATATGGGGGGGGGGGGATTTTTCAGTCACATTTTCCACAATCGGCCGCTCGAAGTTGATTTATGTATGTTTATTTGAAGGGGTAGTCCATTAGCTGTATTCCTATAAATCAACATAAATATTTAATAATCTCATAAGCCTTATATAAATAGTTCGAGCGCGAAGCGCGAGCTAATTTTGTATTTGAAATTTTAACATTCTGGGCAATGTTTGTGAGCCTGAACGAATCGTGTATATATGCAACTAAATAATTACTGCGAAGCGTGAACAGAAATTTTAAATATACCTTTTGATCTGATCGAAAAGGAACCATGCACCTGTCAAGGACGTCTTGCAGTTAGCCATGAATGCGTTGCATATTTCAACAATCAAATAGAAGTACATTTTTACCTAAAGAAGGGAAATTCTAAGCTTTTTTGTAAACGTAAACAGGATATGTATATCACTGAACTATTGATGCGAGGGCGAAGCGCGAGAGTAAAAAAAAGAGATTTAGACTAAAACGGGACACATCATTCATGTTTTGTAAATAATGAAAAGGATGAGTAATTTGGGATCTTTCTAGATTAATAACATGAATAATGCGAGCGCGGATCCAGGCCGAAGTTCCCGGGTCCCTCTAGGAGTGGGGAAAATAAAAAAAGGGAAAAGAGAGGAGAAAAAAAGGAGGAAAAGAGGAGGAAGACAAATGAAAAAAATAGGTGAGAAGAAGACTTGGAAAATACAAAAAAAATAAGAATCTTTCATATCACTATATGAATTTTTCGCTCGCACTTGCATGTTTGATATCGAGATACAAATAATCCTCAATGGGCTGATATGGAGCTTAAAATATCACGTTGCTTGATTTACAAATTGATTTTTTTTAATGTGCAGCCGTAGTCCGTTTATGGTCTGATCGAGTATCAATGCAGCTCGCGCTACGCGCTTGCATTATTTGTCAAGAACCCAATCTCTAGTCTTCGTATTTACAATAAATTCTCAAAATATTCTTATTCAGGTCTGATTGTCAAAACATATCAGCTCTGATTGTCAAAACCTATCAGCTAGCGCTGCGCGCTCACATTTCGATTGGTTAGTTATTTATCTCTATAACAAACTATTTAAAATCCCTTTTCATGACAATTTATTTTTAAAAAATCGGTTCGTGATTTGCGCTCGCATTAATTGTTAAAGATATATCAACCAATGACTTCTATTCATAAATAGAAAAATACTTAGAATATCCAGTTTTCAGAAATTGATATTAACAAATTTCTCGCTCTTATTGGGCTTATTAGAGTAATAAATAAGATAATAACAATAACATTTCATGAATTGCTAATAACTATATTGTCTTTTTTTATAATTGAAAGAATTTTCATCTCGCGCTTGGGGACACTTAATAGGTAGATAATTTCTATTTTCATATGACAAAATGTCCTTAGAATGTTCCCGTCCTAGGTCAGAATAATTTCCGAAAAATATCCGCTCGAGCTTCGCGCTTGAATCATTTATTGAGTGCGATCCACATCCAGTCAGTTTCATTTTCAGTGTTTGAAATAGTTTTCAGATTAGAATTCTGCTCGCACTTCCCGCTCGCATTACGTAGGAAGATGCCTAATTACCCATCTTCACGCCTTACAAAACATGAACTAGTGTCCCGTTTTTAGCTCTAAATCTTAATTTTCCCCATCGCGCTTATCGCTCGTATTGTCTAGTTATATACCTATTCAGTTCAGGATTAATGCTTAGAATGTCAATTTTCTTGTTGGAATGTCAAAAATGTTCAGCCCGCACTTCGCGCTCGCATTATTCCATTCTTGAAATAGGCCATCATAATTATATAGGCCTATGTATCGTCTTCATGGCTACTACAATCAGAACAGGTCCCTTGTTTATCAGGCCAGAATATATATGAAAAAAAAATCTGCTCGTGCTTCGTATTTGCAGTATAGTTATTAGTTAGATGTTTTATTTTCAGGACAAAATATGACATTTACGAAAAATTTTAACTCGCGCATCACTCGCACTATATTGAATAGTACGTATAGGATTATACATTTCAGGGGTCGCGGAAGCGAGGGGGGGGGGGCTCCAGCCCCTGCTTTTTTCCATAACCGTGTTCAAAAAAGTAAAAATGACCATTTGATTGTGATTTTTTGCATGGTCACCCCCCCCCCAAAAAAAAAAAAACATTTGACTCAGCCCCCCCTCACTTTGAAAACCATTCTGCGGCCCCTGCATTTATGTTGTTTTATAAGAATAAAGCTGACTGTTAGGTCTACACCTTCAAAGAAAGAAACAAACAAAAATCAACTCAGAGCGGTCGATCGTGGAAAATAATGGGTGAAAAATTCCCCCCCCCCATATTCGTGATATTGGCCGCGAAATTGATCTGCCTCTGCTATCATGTTAGCTCGTTCCATTCTTATTTCCTGTTTCCCTTGCCTCATTTGTTCTTTCTTTTCCTTTACTTGTTATCCTCTTTTTTTTACCTTTCCCTTTCTTCTTTTCTCCCTTTTCCCACTTCCAAATTAATTTCCCTTCCCCAATGCATGCGCTGAAATATGACGTGAAAGACATGAACACATCGTACACGCAAAACTGTGTATGAACAGAATGCATAGAGTTGGATAAAGCGTGAGAGAATGTCAGGCCGAAGCGCCGAGCTGAGCGAGCGTGACCAATGTCCATCGCATCGCATCGCATGCAGCATGCAGTATAATGTATCTCGCAGTTTCAAGAACCATGAACCAATCTTGTCGCACGTGGAAATTTGTAGCCAAAATGTTGACAGACTCATCTCTAATACGTTTTCATGAACGTCAAAATAAACTACTGTAACATGTGAACTACAGGTTGGAGGGTCAGCATAAGGGGTAAGTTAGTCCACATTTTTTAAAATAATTATCTAACCCATCTAACAAAAATTCAACGGTTTCCTGTGCTCCTCGCCGAACTCGCTGGGTAGGGGGAGAAACTCGACGGAGGCCATGCTAAAACTAAGAACAATGATCGACGAGCGGGTACACGGAATTAGCAGACTACGCTCGCAGGGATATTTCGGTTTGCTAAAAGTGGAACGGCTAGTGATCAACTAACAGGGGGAAAAATCAGTCGTGGACGAAAGTGGGCGCTATATAAGTGCGCATAAATTCAGCGAACTGTCTTTGAAATTCAGCCGAGGAGAATGATTTTATTTCTCGGAGTTTATTTAAAATTTAATATTTCCAAGAAGAAATTCTGTCAATTTCGCATTGAATCATCATCAGCAATCGTTATTCAATAGGAAAGATCCATTCAACTGGAATTTTTGTATCCTTTACCAACACTATCCACGAGCTTTAAAGTCTTCAGTCTTCATTTTATACACACCCTACCACATGCTCCACTAATGTAAATATGTTGTTCACATACACAAGTGTGCCCCCCCCCCCCTTGAGAGTGACACCAAGCTTTTAATATGAAAATGTCGTTCATACACAAGTGAGGGCCTTTTTTTCTAGTCAAATTGTATGTGGGACAAAATGAGGTATATATAAAAAAAATATTTGGATGACGGCGACCTCGGAGTGATAGAAGGGCAGGTATACATGTAAAAAGCCCCTTAAGAATTATAATTTCCACTGCCATCCCCATGAGCAGTCATTATTTGTAATTGTATATCGTGTTTTGGGGGAATACTACAAGTATTATACTTTTACTTTGGCCCCCCAAAAATCTTTTATAAAACCTTGTATTTACCGATTGGTTAGACTAGGGCTGTAAATTTCCCAATCAGAGAATACCAGGGTCCCGTCTTACAAAGAGTTACAATTGATCCGACCAACCTCCAGTATATGGAAATCCATTAATGGCATACTTTTTTTCTTCAGGAAATTTGCACTATGTCCATTGAAAACAAAGAGAAGCACACTGAATTGTCAAGAAAACAGTGAATGTATGAATATACATCATATCTAGAAAATAATTGGAAGAAACATGTAATTAGATGATGACGTTGCTGGCCTTCCATAGTTGAGGTTGACTGGATCACTCGTAACTCTTTGTAAGACGGGGGCCCTGGTACTATTCTTGAACTTCAAGTCTGTCTAAATATGCCTATTCTCACATACACCGGTAACCAGGCAGATGTATGTAATGCATCGTGCAGAAATCAATGATAAATGTCAAGGATGAACTCCTGACAGCCTTTCCAAATTTCAGAAAATTAGTAGGCCTATAAACACACACACACACAATTGGTGCAGCTGACAATAGGTCATCTAATCATACTTTGTCTTTAGCCTTCTGTCTTTTATCTTTTGTAATTTTATCTTCTTTACCACATATTAGAGCATTAATTTTATGCATTTTTTTTTGTCACTGTCAAGAATTTATTTCAATATGTATATGATATTCTTTGTGTTTCTTACATATAAATTGTATAAAGTGAATTATTTTTGTATAAAATACAACAATTACAACTAATTGTAACTTTGTCATTAATGTAACTACCATGGTAACCTTGATTGTGATTGGCTGCTGAGCCCTGTTACCATGGAAGTTGCTATAATGGCAAAGTTAGAATAGAAGTTAAAGGGCAAGTCCTCCCCAACAAAAAGTTTATTTGAATAAACAGATTTTAAAAACAGACACGGATAATGCTAAAAATGTAATCAACGTCGGATGCAAATAATAAAAATATGACATTTCAGGAAATAATATTACATAGGCCTACTTCTTAAGTTTGAATAGCATTCCTGGTTGTGAGAGAAAAGCTTTCGAAGTTCTGTACAAAAATTGCTACACGAGAGAAATTTTGTGTAGGGGGGAGACAAAGGGGGGGGGGGGGGTGGTTGAAATACAAGCATACATGTATGTGGCAGCCCTATAGCCCCCTCACCCCCTTGTAACTCATTTCAAATAACATCTAGAGCAACCATCTCCTTGATGTACACTCAATCATCAAGTATCTAGTGCATCCATTTGAAGTAGTTTATATTAGAAACGTTTATTATTGCACCACCAAACGCAATCTCCAGCATTTGCAGGAATGACAAATGACCTTTTAACAACACCATAGCTTTACTTCGGCACTAATAACAAGTCAGCACAGCATCGAGTTGAAGTTAATAGCAACTTGTCTGAAGTCTTGGCAGAGGAAATGTCACGGTATGAATTTGATGCAACAAACACTCTAAAAGTGGATCACATTGTTATGGGGTAATAAAGTAAACATGTTTGAAGTTGAGTGCTGTCTTTAGAATACCCAGACACATCCTGTGGGCAATTAATGCACAGCTTGATATTGCCATAATGTTTGATTTAAACCTTTCAAACTCGATATTTCTCTGAATATGAAATCTAAAATTTTCAGGTACTTAGCTACCTGACTAAACTAATAAATGTGTATATAATATCAAATTTTGGTCAACATAATTACTATGATTTTACTTTTAGGATCAAATTTAAATATAACAATGCTACTTGGACACCGTGACATGCCCATGTAACAGCGGTATACATGTATACTGTTTTGCTCAATAACTTCATAAAATTAAAGAAGTGAGTCTAATAGTTCCCTAGCATGAAATTTCAGTATAGATTCATCGTGCACCCTGAACTCTGATATACCGTCACCTTTGGATATCCCAGAATGCAATATATTACAAATTATACATGTTATTGTTAAAATTACTTCAATTTTAATTGGTGCTATCATTGGCTTCCCCAAATTAGAATGATACATAATAGTATACCGGTAATACTTAATTCTATTTACATAAATTTAATGTCATATGATTTTTTTTCTCAATGTCGCAAAAATTCTAGTAATTATGTAGTGTCTCAATACAAATGTAAATCCTACAAACAATAAATGTATTGAATAATTAGCATCAGGTTATGCTGAAATGTCACGATTTCTGCCCAATTTTGTGGGAAGACCCACCATACATACAATCAATACCTTTTTATAAGGCCTACTGTACACAAATATTTGAAATTTAAATAGAAATTCGTGCAGAGAACAATGAATACATTAATCATTATTGATAAAGGAAATCCTGATTGCAGAGAATAAATTCTGCATGCCATCAGATTTCATCACTTTCCTGTTTATAGATAGTGTATTCTGCCTGTTAAACCTGGGGGAGATGGGGAATACCCATCAACGTCCAACAGTATAATCTTCAAAGCCACATTTCAACTGCAAATTGCATAACACATGAGAGAGAGCGATCCGAAGTGGCACTAAAAGCACATCTCAAACATGTAATTTTAATTTCTAAAAAAAAAAAAAAATACATTCAAGTTCTGATAAGCAATATTCCCTTCAGGATGGTACATGTATACAGTTCCAAAGCACATTCTTTGCATGATACATGTAGGCTAGTTCGAGCATTTCAGTTTTATTGAATAGACTTGTCAGATTCCCCCCCCCCCACCCTAAATTACAAGAGACACTAAGAGAAGGGAGGGGGTAACGGGCATTGGGGGCAATCAGTATAATGTGTGGAAAACAAACCTATTTTAACATTCAAAATTCGAAGCTGTCAACCTTTAAAACTAAACAGTAGTAATCCAGCAGCTCAAGAGATGATTTGTACATAAAGAGAATTGAGAATTGAGAATTGATTTTATTCTGTCCATTTAGGAAAATATTCTTGTTGGCATTTACATATACACAGAAATATACAAAATCAAAGCGTAAAGATAAATTCTACAGAATATATACAATCACACATATTTGAAGAAAAATACATAATACAAAATAATTTCAATCAAATCGGTAACATTTTACTCTTAATCATCGTTATTATTAATATAATTATCATTATTATTATTATTATCAATCTTATTATTATCATTATGATTATTATTATTAATTGTATTATTATTATTATTATTATTGTTATTGTCATTGTTATTATCATTATTATTATTATTATTATTATTATTATTATTATTATTATTACTATTATTATTATTATTAATATTGTTTCTATTATTACAATTATCAATAATCAATCATTACTATTATCATTATCATTATTACAGGATATACAGAAAAAAAAACATACAAAGAAATACAACAAACTACATACAGTCATACAAATAAGGGGAAAATACATAATATAAAATAATTTCACTCAAAATCGGTACAACTTTGCTCTTAATTATTGTTATTGTTATTTATTTTCAATATCATTATTATCATTGTCATTATCATTATTATTAATATTATTATTACTATTATCATTAATATAATTTTCCTATCATTATTAATTATTATTATTATTATTATTATTATTATTATTATTATTATTATTAATTATCATTATCATCATTATCATTCATCATGTCATATTTCATATATGCACCACACGGTATTATAAATTTCTTTGAAGAGGTACTATAAAGAAAAAAAAAATGAATCCTCTTTCTTTTAAGGCTCTAATTCAGAATCATATCTTGTACTCTCTCTTTTGCTTAAATCCATGATAAATCCAAGAGGAAAAAACCACAAGATTGAGTCAATATTTAAGCATGCTGTGATGATGTCATTTAGAGCAATGTAAGTCAAATGTATTGCTGTACACACGCGTGGCCAAATTATTTCCAAACACCCCCTAATCGAGTTTTCTCTGTGTGCAAAATAACCCCCTAAACAAGTTTTTTCGCGGGCTTTATTTACACATTTTGGCCCCTAAACAAGTTGTCGCCAGAATATGACCCCGGGGGAAAAGCTTGGGGGAAAAAAACTAAATACGTTTGACCCTCGGATTGACCATTGACCAGTCTTTCAAAACACCCCTTTTTTTTTTAAATCTGTGTTTTTGATACCCTTAACGAGTGCATGCGCGGCCCGCGTAAAAAACTGAAAAAACACCCCTTAAAACACGTTTTTTGGGGTCACGCGTGTATACAACAATATGTTTGACTGGTCCCCCGGGATACTTACACTGTATTTGCCCTCAAAAGAGTAATAAAGTCAAAAGCATAATGGCATAATTTGACATGAAAATCATAATATGAATTTTTCTTCATAGTTGACAGCTCTGGACCATGTACTTTCTGAATATTAGAGATAAAATGAATGAAAAAGGTATATTTCATGTATTCACAAGAGTGATTACATGTTCGATGAAATCATTTTGTTGCCATTACAGTACTTTGATGCCACTCTCAGAGTTCTGATTTATATTGAGTGTGATTGCAAAAGTCTACACCCCAATATCAACCAAAGTTATATGTCTTATGGTGAAGCATTCTTATCACCAACTATAAAGACTTCAAATGAAAAACTGAGAAATTAGCCGAGTGGCTACCTCAGGCGAACAAAGATCCTTTTGAAAGGATAGGCCCTTATACTAGTGCAGATAATGTGCATTGGGCCATGTCCAGCATGTCAAAGACTACGTGGAATCAGCCTGGTCCCACCAATGTGATAAAATTAAGAGAAAGGCCTCCTTTCTTAATATTGAGTAAGGGTCTTTTGTGAGCTGGACATAGCCAAGTGACCACAGAATTTGCACTCTTTCACATTATAATTAAGGGCCTATCCTTCAACAGGAACAGGCACGTCATTGTTGGGGGCGTGTCATGGTCTAGTGGTTATGACTCTCATCTTTCAAACAGAGGGTTGTGGGATTGAATCCTAGCCGCAGCATATCTTCCTTCTGCAAGAAATTTGCCCAAACTGTGCTACACTCGACCCAGGTGAGGAAAATGGGTACCCGGCAAGATTAATTTTCTGAATAAACTGAGCACTGCGGAAAAGTTGTAGCTCGAGGTGAAGTCAATTGTAATTGTAGTTGTGCTTTGCATCCTCAAGCAAAAAGGGCTATACAAATGCAGCTCTTCTTATCATTTTTATTTAATAGCAAAACATCCTTAACAGCAAATGAGTGGTATTGGCTATCTATAGTCAAACCACAACTTCGACCAAAGTTTAAAACAAACCAGACTTCAGAGTATGAGCCACTGTGTTTAATGTTATTAATGGGACAGGGTGGTACAGTAAAGTAGCACTAATTATATTAGTCCAAAATACCAAGACTACATTACCAAGACTACACTTTTATTGAGTGAAAAAGTCAATTCACCAAGTACTATCTTTTTATTTCTACAGTGAAAATGTATATTAAAAATGATTTTGTTATGATATGAAAAAGACATCTGGCCATGCAATTAATTTCTGTGAAATCTTTGACACATGCATCTGTTTCATGGACTCTGAAGATGACAGCTATCATTCCATACATGTAGGAGTAGAACACAGTTCCTTGCATTAAAACTTTAATTCAAAGCAAATTATACGAACCAGCAGCGTAAATAGCATAGCACGAGTCCTAAAAACTGCTAAATCTTGCTAGGTTCCTACCCATAATGCAACATTCTGAGCCGTGTAGTCTTGTAATTGAGGCCCATTAGAATGAAAATACACTCATTCGCTATTCAATATATTCATACCACCGTAATTATGTTACCGAGTAGCTAAACAAGTGCTTATCCTCTCAAAAAAATACTTGTCTTTTATACATAAATAACATTGTATGCTAAATTATTCTCTTTATTATCAATAGTTATCTCAAAAGGTAGGCCTATACCTTAAGACTGCTATCTATATGTATAACACATAGTCAGTGGGAGGCCTCATAGGCCCATATTTTTAACTCGGGTTTAACTTAGACCATACCATGGTCTATAAAACTCTGTGCTAAAATTATGGGAAGCCAAACGTGTCAAAATTTGTTTACATGGTATGTTTATGTTTACTTGTGCTCTTTCCTAATTCTTTAACTATCTTCCCAGATAGTTGAGAATGATTTGAGAGTCAAATAAGCTGATACTTTGAACCTCTACTGTTCAGATTTGCATGTATGTCAGAATTGGCTATCCATAGTTAAACCACAACTTTAGACCCAAGTTCAAATAAAACCCGACTTCAGAAAACAGGCCATAGAGTTTTGGTCAGTTCGCCCCCCCCCCCCTTGAAGAGATTGATGATATCTTACTTGTATTCCTGTCTCCATAACTGATGGCTTCTGCTAATGGGTTCCATCCATGGACATTTTTGGATTTGACGGGTGCACCGTGGGCTAATAACAGGTGCATACAATCTAAACAAAAAATAATAGTATAGAAAGAGAGCAGAAAGGATTTAAATTTTGAAAAAATATTATAGGGATACATGTATTAATATACAAATCAACAAATTTTTTCTTTGAAAATAAAATATCTACATAATGTCATGTTGTCCCCTTAATGCCTGTTGTTTACATGTACTCCTGACATAATAAATCAAATTACTATAGGCCACCATCCCTCTAAACTGAAAGTATCATTTTTTTATATCATATAAATGTACATCAACATAATACATGTATATTCTTTTTTCTGTTTGCAACCATATGAAATTTGACTTTGACAAGCCCTTGGACTTTGCTAAATTCTACACATGAATTGTAAATGAATCTTACATAGTTTATGCATATTTCACCATTGTAAATGTACATGTATGTACAGTATATGCAAACTTAAAATAAAATGAATTGAAAAAAACAACATTTAGATACTGTTTATATACTAGTATTAAGTAAATTTTAAGAGAATCTAATTAGAAACTAAAGTTTTCTTTAGCAGGATAACGTATTGCACAAAATTACAAATTATCTTCATAACATTGTATTTTCATAGAAAATTAGTTGGGATTCAAGAGGTCCTTTTCAAGAAAGGTATTCAGGCCATATAAAGCTACCCAATGATTGAGATTTTTTCATGAATAGATCTCTAAAAGAACAATAAATTCATAATTTGAGGATTTTACGATAGAACTTACTGCATTTTTGCAAATTATTTTTGGCCTGGTCATACAGGTAGTTAGCCTCAATATTTGAGTACAACATTAATAAATGATCGATCAAAGTCAGATTAACAAGCTATTTGAAAGCAGAGTAATCAACAAAATCTTAATTGGTGGAGTGGCCAGCACTTTTGTTATGTACAACAGACGATGAAAGAAGTCACATAACTTGTGACTAATAACAACTTTTCTTGGCATTATCTTTCAAATTGTACATGTAAGCATGAGAAGTTTATTAGAAATCATTTTTTCTGCTAACAAGAAATGTATCTCCATTTATGCTGCACAGGTGAGATGAAAGGATACCTGAAAAGATTAATTCCTCGAATGCAAAAATCACTTTAGCTTGAGTTAAAACAGGGTTAATGACAGGGTGGGGAGTTTATCATTGACTTACCTTTATGACCCAGTATGACAGATAGATGAAGTGGTGAGTTTCCTGTAAAAAATATCATAAGAGAATTCTATTACCATTAAATCATCATCAAACTGAAAGTTCAGAAACATCAAACGTCAGGAACCCTGCAATTTTAGTTTGGATGTCAATGACATCATTCAAATTCCCAGACTTATACCCCTTTCATAAACCCAATAAAACATATCCTCCAATTAGCCGCCTAAGAGTAATGCGGATAATTCAATAAAAATTGCGTTCACAAACTCCGAAAATTATTTTTACGAGCGCCCGTCCTGAAAAAGGCGGATAATCGTCATGACAACTGGACACGCCCCCTCCGATGCGGTTGTGTTGGAAAAGGGTGACCTTGTGACCGCACCATGGCAATTATCCGCATTATTTGGAAATACGTTCATAAACTCAAAATATTGTCCCGATGCCGCTATTATGCGGATAATAGCAGCATCAGAATAATGCGGATAACTCTTGTCCTCCTCTGATTTTTCGACCAAATTATGCTGCTATTAGCCGCATAATTGGGTTTTATTGGGTTTATGAAAGGGGTATTACATAGTTCCTCATCTCTATGGACTAAAGGACTGAAGAGACTGGTCACTTTATTTGAGTGTATACTCTTTGACACCGTTCTCACTACCGTCCTAAAACTGGTTTACTGAAAACTAGTTGAGTGGAAACTAGTTTAACGTGTAATGAGAACGGTCAAAGCGGTCTTCTAAACCGTTTCAGAAAACCACCTTGCGATGTACATGTAGTTTTGAAGATCGCTTTGCCTCGTTAAACTGGTTTTAGCAAAAGCGAGGACACTACCGTTCTTCGGGAAGCAATCTTCGCACATTTTGAGCGCACTATTCCACACTCTGTGTGTGGGATGCCTACGCTGCGGTTTAAAATTTCGTGCAAAACATGTCACCCCACTGAGAGTGTTCCCTTAGCAACAAGACCGCTTTATGTGAAATGGGAACACTAGCAAAGCGATCTTCCAAACTGGTTTCCTGAACCGGTTTCCAGTAAACCAGTTTTAGAAAGTATGAGAACAGTGTCTATGTCTGTCCATGAAACAGATTTTAATTGTATCTCACACTGTTGACATAATTCATGCAATCATCATGTATCAAATTATTTTCCAAAACAACATGCTCAAAATTAATGACCTGTATCACTTTTGACTTTCAATTCATGTGCAATCTTAATAGAAATAATATAAATTTACTTTAAAGAAAAAAAAACAAAGGGGCACCAGTTGATAAACAAAGGATCATCCACATAAAACGAGAATGTCCTCAAATCTAACCAAGACATATCAGTTCCTGATGAAATGAGATTGTCCTTGCTCCCTGTTTATGAGGACAATATTTTGTTCACCTTGCCCTGCATCACTCATGTGGTGGGGTTGAAAGCAAACATTTGCAATCAATTGCAAATTTATGATGAAAATAGATGAATATTAACTAAAGCAAATCAACTAAAATCTCATACATAATACTTGTTGATGCAAGAAGCAGACTATCAATTAATTGCAAATTTGAAATGAAATGTCAGTATGACTCTCAATTGATTTTTGGACCTAAAATTGATATGCAATCAATCGCAAGTCATCATCATCATCATCATCATCATCATCATCAACATCATCATTATCATCATCATAGTCACCATCATCATCTTCATCATCATCATCATCATCATCATCATCATCACCATCATCATCACCATCATCATCATCATCAACATCATCATCATCAAGGGTACACAGCAACAGTTTCCTGATGCTGTGGTCGGGTGCAGATGTGACAGTGACTAGTTTAGAGTAGCATTAAATTTATCAAGGGATTGCATTGATGTAGTGGCTAAGGGCAGATCGTACCAATCCAATATGGTTCTTGGCAGGAATGAGTACAATTGCCTGTCTGTTCTGGATTTGATGATATTGAAGGCATCTGGTGGTAAGCGTCGGCTTGGACGACTGGAGTTTCTAAGTTGGAGCGTGGTCGATGTTGTTTGGAGATTCCCCCTTATGAATTACGTAGAACTAGCTCAATCTGGCATTGAGCCGTCTGTCAACGAGACTTTTCCACTTGACTTACAAATGCAATCGTTGATCACACAACGAGCGGCCCTTCTTTGAACTTTTAAACATTTCTTGCAACACCATATTAGACGGCAATTAGTTTTGATTGTGCAAAAGATATGTCATCAAAACACTCCTAATTCATGCTGGTCTACTTTAATCTAAGTTATCTTACCATCTTCCCAGGGATGATGATGTTTCATTTAATATTGACGCAGACTAAGTTAGGACCCCTCATCTCAAAAAACTTATAACAAATTGAAATAAAAGCTACTGAAATCCTTCAAACTGATTGGCTTACTATAAATTTGTTGTCCATTTGTTATTATAACAGGTCTTTATGAAATGGCACCTAACATTAGTCGTAGATTGACTAGAAATATGTCTAGAATACTAGAAATAGAATCTAACATTAGTCAAGACTCACAAAGAGTCAAACTCAAAGACAAGTTAGAATCTTTTAACTTTAGAATGATAGAATTCAGATGATAAGTCAGCTTTGACTTTTTTGTCTGAGACTCTGAGATTGATTTTTAGTTTTTAAACATATAAAAAAGCCATACTCATAGAACGTTACAGGTAGAATATGAAGCTTTAGTTTCGTCCTACATGGAAACGTGCTTTCACCTATTCACTTGCATGCAAAAGAAATTGCACGCGCCGACAATCGCATGGACCTCCAGACTATAATAGAAGTATCTTATTTGACTTACCGTGCACATCTTTCTGTGCAATATCGTATTTGTGCGAGCGAAGAAGAACTGAAAGTTGTTTCAGATCGTCATGAAAAACACATTCATGGAGCGGGAAAGAGTGGTTGGTCGTCATTTTAGATACAATGGAATCATACTATCCTGCGAATACACACGAAGAAATTATCTGGCGGATGACAAGATATTAATAAATAGCTGAAAAATGAAAAATGTCCAAGACTCTGAAATGACGGGCCCCGAATTCCGCAATGTCAACATTTGTGATATTTACGTAGCATTGCGCAAGCGCATAAACTTCAGAGTGCGTTGAACTGCAGAATTACGGGAAAATCCCTACGGTCGAGTCAATTTGGATTACTGAAGCCCCCGGCCCATTTCATATTAAAACTTGTTACACAAATAACAAATTTGTACTAACAAGTAACAGTTGCAGCTACTAAAATCATTCATGCCGTTAAAATAACAATCAGAGACCAGCTGAAGCTAGAAAGATAACTTGTCATTGACATTGGTTGATGTGATGAATAGATGAGGGGATGACTTCCACCAGCGGAAACCCGAGGTATTTCGTCGGGGTAGATGTGGGGACTTCGAGCGTCAGGGCTACGCTCGTAAGCGAAAATGGTCGCGTTGTTAATGTGGCCGTGGAACCAATCAGTATTTGGAATCCCTGCGAAAGTTTCTATGAGCAGTCATCAGATGGTATCTGGAGAGCATGTTGCAAAACAGTAAAGGTATTATTACGGGTAACCCTTAGCCTGTTACTAGTGTTAGACCTTAATACTTTCCTGGCTTTATTATTTTATAAACTCCATATTATTAGCCGTATTAGTACATCTCTTTCCTCTCTGTAACCATTATGATTAACTGCTGATGGACACTCTTAATGCAGCATGTACACGGAGTTCAGCGGAACAACCAATCATTATAACAGAGACCAAAGCTTTAGTTTTGGTCTAACATTTTCATAGACCGGAATAAATTAACTGTTGTTTCGTTTCTGGGGATTTATTTAACAATTTCTGACATTTTGTGGAGCCAACGTCATGAATGTAGTTCAGCAGAACAACCAAACTTTTGGTCTAACAGTTTCATGAATAATTTTTTTTTAATTATAGATTTTATTGCTCCAAAATCAAATCACAATATACATAAATAATAGCAGCAATATAATAAATCAATAAATCATATCCATAAGTAAAAAAAGTGTTACAATTCAGCAAAAACATCTTGATACTTGTTTAATGAATTCCATTTATCAAAGTGAACTGAAAGTTTGCCTTGTTTTACTGCGATTGCTAGCTCTACTTTTTCTAAAAAAATGATTTCATTTTTAAAGTGTTTGAAGATTAACATTTTCTCATTGTATTTTTGTTTATAAATAAAGAATTTTGCATAAAATATAATGGTATTGATAAGACTATTTTTTATTTTGACTCCAAAACAAATATCCAAAACTGAAAAAGGCAAAGTAAGAATATTTAAATTGACTAACCATTTGTACACTTCATTCCAAAATAATTCAACAACTGGACAACAAAAAAATAGGTGCATAAGATCTTGAGTTTCGTATTTACAAAAATTACATCTAGGTGAACTTTTTACCCCAATGCAAAACAAAAAATAATTGGTTGCGTTTCATGAATAAATTATAAAGAATCAAATTAAATGTCGCAACCATAATTGTGTAAATGATGAGAAAGGGAGCTGCACCCAAAATATAATTTGTCATTTGAATACTGGATCATTGAATAAAATAAAAATAATTTTTGAACAGTCTGTAAGAACACTCTGAACCTTCTGAAGTCGACACTGGTAGGGCAGTAGACTGCATTCTGCTTAATGTGGAGAAGTTTTATGGTTCACCATGTGTAATATGAAGAAGGGAAAGGAAATACAGGCAGAAAATTGAAATTGAAAGATGAGAAAGGATGAAAAGACCAAATTAGAGGTATTCTTTTCTTGAAAGTGAGTGAAGTCCTCAAAAGGACTGTAAACCAGATGAGATGAGCTGAATAAGGCTTGAGTAGCAATGCTTTGAGTAGTAGCAGGTTGAAGTGAAGAGAGGTTACTCGACATTTTGGGCAGGTTGACTGTCCGTCTTCTTCATGCATTCTTCTTCTTCTTCTTCTTCAAGCTACACTGCCTCCTTCAATCCTGAAGATTCTTGCAGTATTGTAGTACCGGGGACCGGCAGGTGCAATACACCGGGTGAACACCCTACTCTTTGACGAATAGTGTATTGGTTTTAACGTGCATAGGTTGTGACTCTCCTGTACACGGGACCAACATTTGCGTCCTTTCCGATGGACGGAGTGTTTTCCAACTGCATTCACACCCGCACTGAACACAGCGGTGAGGCACGTTAACACACAACGCTAGCATCAGTTTTTTTGTTAGACGTCTTCGGGCATGCTGCGGGACTCGAACCCACGCACGTTGAGATCTACGATCTTATCCGGAACAGGCGCTCTAACCGACTGAGCTACACTGCCCCCCTAATCGCCAACTTCTTATCGCCAACTGTGGGTGTGCTGCTCTTATGTGGGTCTGTGTGCAGTTCTGAACCTCTCTATGTTACTGTCATTATATTCTTTAGATATATATCTGGGTCCAATGAATTCATAAAAATGTTCATAATAATTTCTATGATGATTCAATTACACAACATTTTCTGTTTGTGCTCACAATCAAAAAGTTGAAGCTTCTATTATTTTGTGAAAAATAAAAATAAAATATTATTTGCATTCAATTTTGTCACCAGGATGTGACCTCAGATGGCCTTTCCGAAATGGTCCAAGGCATTGGCTTTGATGCTACATGTTCTTTGGTGGTGCTTGACAAGGATCTGCGGCCATTGTCTGTAAGTCATTCAGGTATGAGCACTCTTTCTTTGCACTGAAAGTTAATTACATTGTAAGTGGGTCAAGTATGAGCTCTATTTCTATGCTCACACTGTCAATTACATTGTTCCTACTTAACTTGTTTAATAAGTTTAGATTTCAACCTGACACAAACATAATGAAACAATTAAGTGCATCTATGAATTTTCTGGATTGAAATAAAATTGCAAAATATTAATGTAAAGTATATATGACAATAATTTTATATGATTAATCTATAAAAAAAATTGCTTATGATATATCCATCTTATCTGTGATTATAGGTGACAATGAGAGAAACATCATTATGTGGATGGATCATCGTGCTGTGAAAGAAGCTGAAAGAATCAACAAGACGGGACATGAAGCACTGCGCTTCACCGGAGGAGAGATTTCCCCAGAGATGGAACCTCCAAAATTGCTTTGGTTGAAAGAGGTAAAAGAAGGCCCACTGGAGATAACTTTAAAATGGTAGTCACAACTGATGGTATAAGTGGTCATTCCATTGTAGTCACCTCTGATGATGTCAGTGGTCACTCCCAAAAGTTCTCCTGCATATAAAGCTACAAATATAGACATATTCTGTAAATAAACCTTAAATTACACTTTGTAAAAAGGCACAAAAATTAACTAATATATAATTTTGCATCACTCACTGGAATTCTAGCTACATCATGATTAGACCAGGGGCCTGTTTCATAAAACTTGTTATCATAACAAATTTGCAATAACAGTTAAAAGCTACGGAAATCCTTCAATCTGATTGGCTGATAGTAAATTTGTAGGGTATTTGTTATTATAACAAGTCTTTATGAAATGGGGCCCCGGTCCCCTCCTGTTTACTGCTCCGTTCACCAACAATTTAAGGGACAATCCCGGTCATCTCACTGCTCACAGAAGCTCTAGCAAACAAAGATACCTATTATTATTTATTCGGCATAATCAAACACATAAACAACATATAAAACAATAAGATAAGGAGAGTCACATGGATGCCGGGAAAGGAAAAAGATTAACTAAATAACTATAATCTGAAGGTCTTCCTTTCCAATCCATGTGACCTGGTGGGTGTTATAAGCGACTTTACAACGACTGGTGATCCTTTCTTAGGTAGTTAATCAACATCAAGGAAATGTAGGTGTATATCTTTTATCGCAAGAATGGATCACCAGTCATTTGTAAAATCACTCGTAACTTACGAACAGCTTACGCACCAGCCCCTACATGAAGCCAATCAGACCAGTGACTGATGACAGAACAAGATTTAGATGTGCACAACCTTTGAAGGCATTATAGGTTAGATTAAGTCAGATGCTCAGTTAAGGTTTTATGTATTGAAGATTACATACGAACCTAATAGAGTCAGCTTGCTCCTGATGATATCCTTACCATAAGTGAGGCAATTTGGGCACGGTTATTTTCTTTACTCTCATTATGAGTGAAATTTACTTCAATATACTATTTTTATTTCACAGAATATGTTTGAGACATGTTGGCAGAATGCTGGAGCATTCATGGATCTAGCTGACTTCATGACGTGGAAAGCCACAGGATCACAAACAAGGTATTTGGAAGAAGAGAAAACGGGACATCCTTAGTCGCAAACGTCCAATAATAAAAGGAATGCTTTTATAAAGCCAGTTATTTTGATTGATTGGGTGATATAAATATCAGATACAATAGACAGTTGATGTCTAATACCAACTAAAACCATAAAGACTGAAGCATAAATTTGACTAATTATAATTTCATATGATAAAATACAAAAGAATAAGTGGGGATTTGATGTCGTCAGCCCCCTCATTGCATATTTATGAAGACATGCATAGAAATGTTTTATCCAGACAATTCAAATTCTGAAATGTCATAACTTTCATATACCTCATCCAATTTCATTAAAATTTCCAGTGTATTGTTTTTCTGATTTTACTCTTATCTGTACAAATCATATAATTTTCAGCCTGGAGTACCCCTTTAAAGGTCAAGTCCACCCCAGAAAAACATTGATTTGAATAAACAGAGAAAAATCAAACTAGCATAACACTGAAAATTTCATCAAAATCGGATGTTAAATAAGAAAGTTATGGCATTTTAAAGTTTTGCTTATTTTTCACAAAACAGGGATATGCACAACTCAGTGACATGCAAATGATTCAGTTGATGATGTCCATCACTCACTATTTCTTTTGTTTTTTATTGTCTGAATTATACAATATTTCATTTTTTACAGATTTGACAATAAAGGACCAACTTGACTGAACCATATAGTATCAAACAATGCTAATTCCACATGTTCAGGGAGGAATTAATTATTATTTCACTTGACAATGAGGAGATAATTAGAATATTTCATATTTCATATAATGAAATACAAAAGAAATAGTGAGAGGATGATATCATCAGTCTCCTTATCTGCATACCAACCAAGATGTGCAGATAACTATTTTGTGAAATTTTCAGTGTTGTACTTTTGGGATTTTTCTCTTTTTATTCAAATCAACTTTTTGTTGGGGTGGACTTGTCCTTTAAAGGCATCATAACTTATATCATTATATCTCGTCTTCCTAAGTTATAATTCTCACCTGTTTGTTTTGCCTGTAGAGCTATCTGCACTGTGGTTTGTAAACAGAAGTTTCCAGCAGATGCAAAGTTTTCAGAGAGTCAAATCATATAGTTTTTCATTCTCAAGTACCCATTTAAAAGCATCTTATTTGCTTGTTTACTATCAGTTTGTAAAATATTTACCCATCTTCTAAATTATCAAATCTCATCTGTTTGTTTTACATGTAGATCTCTCTGCACTGTGGTTTGTAAATGGATGTTTCGAGCAGACGGCAAGGGACTCAGAGAGTGGGACATGTCTTTCTATGAGAGTATCGGCCTCAAAGATATCCTAGAAGATGAACAACAGAAAATTGGTAATATTTTAACCCCCGGCTCCCACCCACCTACCGCATAAAATTTGTGATTGCCATGCAATTGCAATACATTGTGATACACCGTCAAGGCAAATTGTATTTCAATTTTGATTTGTATAGCTCAACAGTCTAACTGTTATACCCAGCTGGAGCTCAAGCTGCTGCCAATTCTATGCAGTGGCCATTATTCTCACCTGGGTTGAGTGCAGCACAATGTACATCAATTAAGAAAACCAACTATTCCTGGGATTTGAACCTACCACCCTCTGTTTGAAAGACAAAATTTACTGGTGCATGATGGATGCAGTATTCATGGGTGTGTGTAGGCTTATGTACAATACTGTGTATTTTTATATTTTTGTCCCATTTAAAGATAAATGCCTGTTGTGGTAATTATTTCAAGATGAGTTTGTTCTGTACAGAATCCAATCTAATGACCACCCGAGTGTCCGTATGTATGAATTAAAATATGTGCCAAAGGATTCTGGAAGGAATTGTGTAATTACTGAGAAATTAGACAAAAACAAGCATGAAATCAAAGCCCGATGTCGGATCTTTTTCTGAGGAATTACACTGTCTTACACATGCTTCTCTGTGTTGGTGATCTTCAGTGCGATCGCTTTTCAGCATAGATTTCATGATTTCACAAAGATAAGTTTATGTAATTACCAGATCTAATATCATCTAGATCTATTATAGTGACAATTTATCATGGTTATACTAATACAGACTTTCTAATTTAAAAAAATGTTTGCTGTAACTACTTTCACTTATATTTGAATAGTGAAGGTATTTTGTATGGCATTGAGGCATATTAGATTTATGTGTTTTTGCTCAGAGGAGTTGGAATGAAACTATTTTAGATTTTTTATTTAATCTACTCTCATCATTTTCCTTTTCAAACAGGAAACCATTTCCAGCTTCCTGGCGAACCGTGTGGAGATGGTCTTAGTCTTGCCGCTGCTAAGGAGCTTGGTCTTAGACCTGGACTACCCGTAGGAACAGGAATAATTGATGCCTATGCAGGTGGAATCGGTAGGTAATACAAACAAGGCAGTCAATGGGTGATTTCAAGTTCAGTGTTGACCTTTTGGTGTTGGTGTTAGGTCAATTTTCACACGATTATAACACCAAATATAAAATGAAGATGGTCTCGAAAAGTCAGTCACTAGTTGTTGAGATGTCAATAATGTGATGTGGACCAGTTTTACAAACTCTGAGTAAGACCGGACTTGAAATCACCCAATGGGTCAATGGCTTATGTACATGTGTGTATGGTGTTGGTTTGGAAACACAATTTATAGTAGATTGCTCTCCTGTGAGATCATGATAATAATAATAAACAGTTCTTGTATAACTCATATCGCGTTATGATTATAACGTCTCTTTGCGCTTCAAAAGACCTTGGATATTATTACCCTGGGGCCCGTTTCTCAATACCTGGACAAGTTAGTCATATCTTTGTCCACCAACCACGGAGTTAGTTCCAATCTTACTAAACCCGTTTCACAAAATCCTTTCTAACTAAAATCCATTGATATCGATACTATTGTCAGAAAGAGTAGACGAGGCGTATCCTTAGTCACAAACTAGCATAATTTTCAAAAAGCAAAATTATGATAAAACTGCAATTTTTGTGATGAATTGGGAAATACATCTAATCAAAATAATAGCAGATGCAAAATATGCATCATACATACTTAAACCATGAAGACTTGAGCATTCAATTGCTGAGAAAATGAAATTATGAATAATTCACTTCATGACTAAAAATCACATGTGGACGTTGAGATATCAAATTTTGATAGTTTAAGGAAGTACACCACAAAGGTTTTTTTTTTATTCCAAACATCAAATATAGTGTAACATAAATTGTTTAAATGTTTAGATACTGGAACATATGATTCAACAAATCTTAGGCATCATTTAGAGATAGAATTTATCAAAATGTTGACAAGGGTCAGAAAACTATGAATACGAGTCCAGATATGAATGGCCTGATGTGGCAGAATCTTTATCGATTCAATTATTTTACTATTTCAAAATGAATGGAAATGTGGCATTTTTCTAATAGTTTTTATATAGCTTCTGTGCATTACAGTTATAATTGAATTATCTATCCCACTTGTGTTGCAATGTAATTTCAACTTCTAAGATTGATTACGTAAGATAACAATTTTCAAATTTTGAGGCACATTAGCATGTCATAGTCTACCCACGTGATGACACTACGTCATTACGAAAGAAGTTATGACAGGTTCGGAGGTGTCATAAATATTTAGTTAGGTTGTTGTCCCTGATCTTAGCAAAGAGGGCTTCGTGAAACGGATAGCGGACAAGTAGCTCACTATCTCCGATTTAGTCAAGAAGTTAGACTTATGACGGTGTTGAGAAACGGGCCCCATGATTTAGCCTGGTGGATTCCTGTCAGGTGTCTATTTGCCTCAAGGAATGTTGTGACTAGTGTTGGAATTTCTACACCTTGAACACCAGCTTTAATAGTGAGGATTCGACCCTACAGGCAAGGTGTTACCAGTGTTCGAGTTCCTATACTTTTAATATCAGCATACATAAGTGTTATATATCATGATGAATACTTTAATGAAGATTATTATTGGCCTTGGAATTTCATCTTTGTTGGTATGATATAACAATTAGCTTTTCCGTTTTCTTTCACTGGTAGATGTCAAAATATATTGATTTAGAATCATATCGCACAAAAGTAATATGACAAATGTGAATTAAAGGAGAATGAAACCCTTGAAACTAGCTGAATCCATATCAAAGAGAAAAATCAAAGAAACATATTGTTGAAAGTTTGAGGAAGATTGAATGAATAATAAGAAAGTTATGAGCATTTGAATATTGAGATCACTAGTGCCATGTAGATCCTCCCATCGGCAATGCGACCAAGATCTGTGATATCACACACGTACAACTCCCTCATTACTTTAGTACTTATTTCACTTATATTCTCACTTTTATAGAGTATATCACAAGGTTAGGTGTTTTCTTTATGAGATGACAAGTACAGAGGTTTCACAACATTATATCATTGATGAATCGTTTGTCATATGATTAGAATGAGCAAAAAGAGATGTTTTGGGGTATATTTTCAGTGTCCGAATGGGAGAGTTGTACGTGTGTGACATCACAGATCTTGGTCGCATTGCCAATGGGAGGATCTCCATAGCATTAGTGATCTCGACATTCAAATGCTCATAACTCTCTTATTGCTAGTCCTATTTTACTCAAAGTTTTGTTGATCTTATTCTTTTATTTTTCTGCTTTCACAAAAGCTAACTTGCTCCAAGAGTTTCATTCTCCTTTAATGTCACCTTATAGAATGTAGCTACAATGATTGCATATAAGTGGGAAATAGTCTTGACTAATTTCTCTCACTTATTATCTATTAAAGGAATGTTGGGTGCAGATGTGACTGGTTTAAAGCTTCCATGTGAAAGTCAACCTTTGACCTCCAGACTAGCTCTCATATGTGGGACATCAACATGTCACTTGGGTGTAAGTCAACTGATTATGCCCCTTTTTTATCTTCTTGTGATTTATATCAAACCGAAGTTCCAATAAATGCAGCCTTCATTCTTGTATGCACAGAAATGCAAAACGTCTCAGTTCGATTATTGATGACGATCTTATTTCAGACATTTCATTTTAACACTATCCTTTTTTTATGGCCTGTATTTTGAATTTCTTTTTAGCTTAGGCCCTGGTCCAAGTCCAGGCTAAAATTATGGGAAGCTACGGGTGGCAAGAGTTTGTCTACACTGTAAAACTTCTTCTGTTTACTACTATCATCATGGTTTAATGAGGAAGAAAACTATTGTATTTATTGTTTAAAGACATTTTTTCATGATTTGAATGCCAAATGTGATGAAGAATTCAACACATAACTCTAGAGCTTAATGACACATTTGGCTTCCCATCATTAAACTATAACTTTAGACCATGGTTTAAAATACAGATAGATAAGTTTAATTGTTGTTCTCTATTCAGCTAAGTGAGAAAGAGACCTTTGTATCTGGTGTCTGGGGGTCCTTACTACAGTACTATGGTACCGGGTCTGTGGGGGAACGAAGGAGGAGAGAGAGAGAATTGTTGTTTTTTAACTCCATCTGGGCAATTTCATAAAGTATGTATGTCTGACCCCTATATGTGGGACCTATATAAAATTTTCTGTCTCTGAATTCTTGTTCTTTTGACAGTCTGTAATGTTCTTAAAGGACCATGACTTGGTTCAGTTTTTGAAGTGAAGTAAGACTTGAGAAAAATGGGGGTCGGATGTACAAAAAGGTTGATCATTTTATGGAATTGCCCATCTTAATAAGCTAAATGGTTGTTCTCTATTCAGCTAAGTGAGAAAGAGACCTTTGTACCTGGTGTCTGGGGTCCTTACTACAGTACAATGGTACCGGGTCTGTGGGGGAATGAAGGAGGGGAGACCTGCACTGGCAAGCTTATCGATCATATCATTCACACTCATCCAGCTCTGAATCTGCTTAAAGAAGAGAGTCAAAAGAGGTATGACGTTTGATGAATTTTCTAGAGGAATGGAAATTTGATATGGTTTTATTTTTCAGGATGCAGTGATATCTGCCTTTTAGAAAG
This sequence comes from Lytechinus pictus, assembly GCF_037042905.1. Taxonomy (NCBI): domain Eukaryota; kingdom Metazoa; phylum Echinodermata; class Echinoidea; order Temnopleuroida; family Toxopneustidae; genus Lytechinus; species Lytechinus pictus. The sequence goes on from NC_087255.1 coordinate 11,841,216, forward strand.
ATATGTTGCTGATCTGTTTTCAGGTCAAGTTCACTGCTTCCCTTTCATCATTTGCATTATGGATAAATCCAATATGATTATCAGAGCTTCTAAACATGTAATGAACTTATAAAGACATTGTAGTAGTAGGACACAGTAGGATAATTGATATGCATCTTCTTTCATATTTAGATCCAACCCGTAAAATTTACTAGCTCATTAATGACATTATGGTCTTTCCATGCTGGAAAATACATTCTTTGAAATGCGGAAGGGGTTAGATGGTTGCCAGGGTAACAATGATAATTATTAATCACTCTGCTGAGTGGAATGTTTTGTAACTTGTAGAGGTGTATTGGCTCAGTGGACAAGTCTCTGGACTTTGAACCACAAGGTCAAGGGTTCAATTCCCACCGCAGAACTCGCATCCTATGTCAAGGCATGTATCTGAATTTGCCAATTTCCACCCGGGTGTACTGAATTGGTACCCAGTAGGAAGGAATTTCTTGCATGCTTGAGTGCCCAAACAGGATTGACTTCCTAAAGCCGGGGTAATAATTTGCAGCAATTAGAAACATTGTATTAAACGCTATTTAAATGTCGCATATTACCATCAAGTTGCATTATGATCGTTAATGTTGTTCATCTCATGGCAGAAAGCAGAGAACCTGGGATTTTACATCCTCTCCAAAAGATATGGTTGCTTAACTTATTTCCTTATTCACTTACAGTGGCTGTGATATGTACACATGGTTAGATGACCGGTTGATGACCATGGCCAAAGATAAAGGACTCTCTTCTCCAGCTGTTCTGACCAGGGATCTCCATCTTTGTCCATATTTTTATGGAAACAGATCACCTCTTGCTGACCCCACTTTGAAAGGAATGGTTAGTAAATCCCACAACTTACTTTTTTTTCTTTAATGTTTCTATAGTGCACTCAACACATTCTGTGCTATCAGCATTGTAACCTCCATTATATTGGAACTTTCATGGATGTTTTAATGTCAATAATGTGTAGCCTTTGGAAATAAATGTTATTGAATTGAATTTAGAATCTGACCATGACCTTATTTCTATCAGATCGCATTTTACATTAAAAATGAAAGTTCAAACGAGTAAAGTCCCCTTATTGGAATGTAATATATAATGATAGGAATTTTAAAATAAAAATTCTGCTTATACTGCAAGCCTTATAGGCCTGATTTTGTATGCTTGATTGAATTGATCACTATGTTGAATCAAATGTACAAATCAGTTCTAAGATCAATCGCTATACTTTGTGTTAACGGTTCCAGGATGATTTATTCTGGTATTCCTTGATGAAACCTACCCAGGATGCCATTTGTGAACAATTTGTGTGATGTGGAAATTAATAGATTAATCCAATCCATTCCTAATTCAAGTCTATTTACATTCTCGATAAAACTAGAAAATAACATATACAGAAATATGGAAACAAAGCATGGACACCAGGGGCCCGTAACACAAAGGTTAGCGATTAATCGTACACTCGATTTTCACGATTAATCGTACATTGTAGTCAATGGAATCAATCGTAGAAAAATGTTCTACGATCATTGCTAAGCTTTGTGTTACGGGCCCCAGAATATGCAAAACATTTCTTTCATGAGAATGAGGAATTAACCAAATAGACCAAGTATTCACAATAGATATTTTGCATTGATGTCATTGCGCCGCCATCTTAGAGGCTGGAGCCATTGCCTAACATGTGTTGGGGATCTGCAGCTTGTGCATCTTTATGTGTATTCCTATATCCTCTGAGGGAGGGCGCTTTGAGATTATGAGGTCATATGCATAAGGTCTATAAAAAGAACATAAAGTTTTTTATATCAAAGCCAAAGATGTCATGTAGACTTATCTATGAAATAGTAATCATCAAATTTAACTTTTCCTTGTTTTCTACACAGATAAGCGGTTTGACATTGTCCTCTACCCTTGATGATCTAGCTCTTCTCTATTTAGCCACTCTGCAGGCATTAGCTGTAAGTTTTAATTTTTGTATTTGTGACCAGGCATGGCAAACCCACAAATATTCACATTGTTTGATTTTCAGTAGTTAAGTTTTTTAGTAGTGTTTTCCTGAAAGAGTATATTTTTTCTATGCACTTTTGAATAAGAGATGTATCAAACAAATCCAAAAGGCTGTTTTGACAGTTTTTAATTAGACCAATGATTATTGATTTTTTTTTATTATGTTGATATCTGTTTGTGTTCCTTAGAACCAAATCCCCCCCCCCCCCAGTTTGAACTCCAATAAATTGAAAACTTAATAAGCTCTTGTATTGATACTTCTCTGTGATCATAAACAGGATGTGCCTATATAATTAGTCTGATAATTTGAAGACCCCTTCTAGAAAATTTGTGAATGAATTATAATCCTTTATTGTCATCTTTGCACAATAGTGTGAGGATAATTGTGCTTCAAAAGACTTGTCATCTGTAATCCATCTTTTCTCAAAATTAAAGTTTTATAATGGTAGTGAACAATATCCTGTTTGTAATGAGGGTTAGGATCATCATCAAATAGTTAATAGTGAGTTGTATATCATTTTTAAAGCTGGACATTTCTTTCAGTAGGGATATTTAATTGAAAATTCATTTCTGGCGAATTGTTGTTGGTCTTGCCATGCCTGGAGGGCGTATCACAAAGAGTTAAGTGTGACTTAGGGGGTGTTGCAAGAAAATATTTGCAATCGATCACAAATTTTCTGTTGCCAATTTACGATCAATAGATCAATTTTATGACCAATAGATCAATTTTAGCTGCAGAAAATCAGATTACACTCCTTGTTTCAAGGAGCAGTTTAGCAATCAATCACAAATATACAATTTATTACAAGACATATGATTGATTTAGGGACTGAAAATAGACTTGCAATTGATCGCAAGTTTCTTGCAACGCCCCATTTAGAGTCGTGCTTAAATGCCAACGTGCGCATGATTTTGTAACACACAATCTCATTGATTAATACACAGTAACACGCCTCCAACAGTGTGATTTGACGAATGCGGTGATGCCTTTTATACCGTACACAACTTGGAATTTAAATGCGACTCTAAGCCATAATTAAATCTTTGTGAAACACACCCTTGTCAAATATTTTGCATGTATAATAAATGAATGGGGAAGGATGAATCCAGTATTTTCAATAGGGGAAAAAGAGGGGTAATCATACAAGCAACACAAGCGTTTTTGAAGGAGAAAATGTGTCCCTTTTTCAACATTTCCTTCCAGAAGTCTTGTCTAAAGAATGCAAACTGAGTTTTATGGCTATCTTCATGTATGTGTTGTTTCTTTTTCTTCTTCAATCGATTTGAATTGAACCACAAAGCATTTTAAAGAAAATACAAACCAGTCGCATTACTAAGCAACACCTCTAGTCCTTAAATACTTCATTCTGGCCAGGTTTCTAACCCATAATGCAACATTCTGGGCAGCGTAGTCTGTTTAAATTAATTTGATACCTTGAATTTCTTATTTTCTAAATTTATGATACAATCTTTCAATTTGTATTTTGATGTTATTTATCTACTGTAAACCCGTACATTTCAGCCATTGGCTGCAGTATGTGTATTGTTGTTTTGAAATGAATAAACCATGAACATTGGCATCTAATCAAACTTTTATAGTTTTCAAGATTGTCTCTATATCACTCTTTAATTGCAGCATGGAACACGTTTGATAGTTGAACAAATGGTCAGGTCTGGTTACAGTATATCAACTCTGTTTGCATGTGGAGGTCTGTGTAAGAGTGATTTATTCTTACAGACGCATGCAGATATCACCGGTAAGATATTGTCCTCAATGTCTCATCAATTATTCTGTATTCAAATTGATTAAAGCTCATGTATTTGTATAGTAAACACAACACAAGAGAGACAAAAGTATTGATCTTTATGCGGAGATGATCTCTATGAACAGGTTCCTACTACATGTTGTTTTATTTGGGAATTTTTTTTTATGGAACCACACTTAGAGATGAGTAGTACCTTTGTGCAGATGATTAGACAGGTTGAATCTGTATATTTATCCAATGTATCATGTTACAAAATAACAAACAACTTTCATGTAATACAATTGAGAAGAAGGTAATATTCCTTGTCCTTTTCATCATCTTCTTTCTCTCCTTGTGGTTCTTTGACTTTTTTCTTGTCTTTCTTGTTATTCACCCTCCTTCCTTCTTTTCCTCCTTTTTTTTTCTTTATTCAACTTTCTTCTTCCTCCTCCTCTTTCTCTTCTTCCATACTTTGAATTTGTACTGTACATGGATTGTTAGTTCCAAGTTAGGTCTAATTGATCAAATGGTTACTTCTATCACCTAGCATTGTCCAGAATTGATAGTTCAAAATTATTACTATCGATCTTAATAACTTTTCTTCTTTAACAATATAATTATTTTGATGATGAATATTCCCTTTACTTCTTGCCAGGTCTACCAATAGTCTTGCCTAAAGAATCTGAGTCAGTCTTAGTTGGAGCAGCCATCTTAGGAGCAAAGGCTTCTGGGATATTTGATCTCAAGGTAAGTTTGTGACCCCCTCCCAAAAAAAAAAGGAATGAGAGAATAAAAATAAATGTAGAGAGACTCATTATTTTTCACCATTGATAAATGATTTTATAATTCAGTAAAAAAATATGTTATTCTGTAATTGAATATTTCCAGTATAGTTGCCATGAATACAGTTATATATTATCATACTTCTTACCCAAGTTGTAATTAAAATACTCCTAAACCTTACCCATTGACCTTGCCCTACCACTATACAATAACCCTGCTTCTTCACCTAATACTCTCCCAACCCGTAAGTCTATTTAAGTGTCGGTAAGTACCACCAAAGTGCATGACAGTATTCTAATTAATAATAAGAGATTATGTGAATGTATATACTCTAAAGCAGTCATAACGTAGAGGATATGTGTCTTATTGGACAGATTTTGAGATTATTTTCTTTTTTATTTAAAATATGTTTACAGGCAGGAAATGGGTTGAAGATATCAGGATATTATTTTGTAGCCTTTTGATATCCTGTCACTAAATTTGTAAGATGGATGCTTAAATTATGCCTTGTGAAGAAAGAGAAGTACTGAGAGAGGATGTTATATACAGTATCTAAGTTAGATATCTAGAAATGTAATGTTCAAAATTCCACTAATTTCAATATTTGAACAAGTTTTAATTGCCACAACTCTTTTCTAAAAATTGTATGTTTGGTGATATTCCAGTATATATAAGTTATATGATTTACTTTATATCAAAGCTTTAGATGGGCTTTAAACTACTATTATGCCATTTACAATTTATTGCAAATATAATCCACACCTTAATGTGACCTTCCAATAACTTCTAGCCCTAACTTGACCCAAATTCTAACCCTAATCCTGATCCAGATTTGAGAGAATTTAACTCTTCAATCATGGTCGAGCTGATGATAATTAATAGTAATAATAATAACAACGCAGTCCTTAATAGCATACATCACATTATGATATAATGTCTCTATGAGCTTCAAAAGGACTTGGATATTACCCTAGGCTTAAGACCCATAGCCTTTTACAGGACAGAGGCATTTTCAAGGAATAAATTCCTACCAGGTACCCTTTCACCTCACCTGGGTTGAGTGCAGCACAATGTTGATGAATTTCTTGCTGAAGGAAATTACGCCATGGCTGGGATTCGAACCCACGACCCTCCGTTTCAAAGTCAGAAGACGAATCCACTGGGCCACAACGCTCCACAAACCTCCTTCAACAAATAAATAATAATTGAATCATTCAACTCTTCTCTTCGACAGGGCGCAATGAGCCGCATGTGTGGTGTCGGTAAAGTCATCTGGCCTGATGAACAACAGAGGGCGTATTACAACAAAAAACACAATGTATTCTTGAAACTTGTTGACCATCAGAGGGAGTATAAACATATCATGGAACAGCCCTGATCTCCGTAATAATTCAAATACTGCCAAACATTGTGTGACAAAGTTGAGCTGTACTTTATAAGTAAAATAAAAATTTGATGGGATATGAGGCCCTTTGTGATGTCATCATGTTATTGATCACCTGGACCCCATTTTCCCAAGAGTTGTGATTAATCTGGGGCCTGTCGTACAAAGAGTTGCGATTGATCCGATCAATCACTATGGAAAGCCAGCAAAGTCAACATATAAAATGCATTTTTGTTCAAAAACATTTCTAGATATGATGTATATTCATAAATTCATTGATTTCTTGACAATTTGGTGTGTTCTCCTTTGTATACAAAGGACATTTTGCAAATTTCCTGTCGAAAAAATTATGACACTGATGGATTTCCATAGAGATACGAATGATTGGATAAATCGTAACTCTTTGTAAGACGGGCCCAGCTGATCAATCACAACTATGGATGTCCAGTAACGTCTACATCTAAAATGCAAATTTTTTTTCAAAGTATTATCTAGATATGATGTATACAATCATCATTCTCTTGAAGATTCAGTGTGATTCTCTTTGTTTACTGAGGATATTGTGCAAATTTCCTGTAGAAAAAAAATTATGTATACAGTTGAGTTGATTGGATCAATCGTAACTCTTTGTAAGACGGGACCCAGTAGTGATTGGAAACATATTTTGCCTTTTCTGGGGTTATGTTGCATTTTGTTGTTCTTCCTTAGAACAAAAGTATTCCCCTTTTTTTGAACACTAATAAATTAAAAGACAAGCTCTTTGCATTAATTCTCCTCAGTAATCATGATCAGGATGTGCCTAATTGGTGTCACAACTTTGGAGCTAATTTAATTAACCCCTTATTAAGGATAATTTTAATGATATCTAATCCTCTTATTGTCACCTCTGCACAATATAGTATAGTGTGAGGGTAAGTGAGCATCAGTAGACTTTGTATTCTAATCTCTGTTTCTCAAAACCAACATTCTCTGATAGTTGGTTTTCTTCTCTTTGTAATGAGTGTTAGGATCATCTATTAGTTGAGTGTTATATATCATTTTAAAGCTGAGAATCTCCTCTTTCATTAGGGATATTTAACTAAAAATTCATTTCTTGCAACTTTTTGTGGGTTTGCCCATGCCTCAACATATGTGTTTTATATCTTGCCTCCAAAATACCTCATGCAGGTAATAATTCTTAATAGTAAATTGATAATTGATCACAACTCGCGTTTGACCATGTTTGTCCTGTCGATGTGAATTTGCAATAATGTTTGAATGGCATGTTCTTAATGATAATAAATATTATCATTAGGAACATATATATAAATACAATATTGTATTTATATAGCGCTTAATATCAAGATCTCTAAGCACTTTACATTATTAGTTAGAAGAATTATTAAATTACAATTATTTTACATTCTACATTATTCACAACTGGTGATAACCGGGCTGGGCTTAGATTATCCATAATACAGTGCGCTTGTAAGTGAATTATGAAGTGAATGTATTGTATGACAATGCAGAGATGCTAAGCATCAATATTTTGCATATTTTTTTTTTTTTTTTTTGGGGGGGCTCTAAATAATCTGTTCAGTTTTGGGCATATTTTCCCCCTATTTTGCTATGAATAAGGCCATTTGATTTTGTGTGTTTTGTTACTTACCAAAAATTCAGACCAGGGGTCCGTTTCATAAAGCAGAACTGCAACTGTTGTAACTTTGCCATCATGGCAACTACCATGGAAACCTTGATTTTGATTGGCTGCTGAGCCCTGTTACCATGGTAGTTGCCATTATGGCAAAGTTACAAGAGTTGCAAGTCCTTTATGAAACAGGCCCCAGATGTGTAGATCGCTGTGGCCCTGTACTGCATCCTTTTGATGTGTCATCTGACAGTTAGCGGCTGGCGATCATTGCAGTGTGGAATGGACTGAACAATGTGCATTCATGTAGGAAAAAGATAAAAGTCAAATGTAAAAAAAAAAAAACATCAACAACTTACTCATACCAGAGAATGCAATGTGGAATGTATCATTGTTTTAATCAAAGCATCAAATACATAAACTTGTTGATGCAGTGGTTGATCCAAGATTTTCAAATAGAGGGGCACAAATACCAAATTTTGAAATAGAAGGGGTGCAGATGATAATTTTATTAGATTTAGCTATATTAATTAGTATGTTCAATGGTCAATTCAAAAAATATAGAGGAGGCGTGTGCCAATTGCACCTCCGTCTCGATCCGACACTGTTGATAGAGTCCACTGGCCAGAAATCTGCAAGTTTTGATTATAATTGGGGATGGGCTGCTTCCAAAGTTTGTTTCAGAACTTCTAACGATGGCCCTTAAAGGGTAAGGTAGTGTTTTATCATGCATAGTTACTTTTATTGTTTTGTGTGGTCAAATGTTTGAGGGACGGAGGGGGTGTTGTGATCGTGATCCACTTTTTACTTTTTGTGATATATTAATGTGATTTTATATCTTTATCATATATTGGTTTAAAGTTTCATCAATTATGATACCATGAATATTTTATATACACTGTTTTATATCTAATGTACATTAAATGATTCAGTATTTGCCATAGATATGATGAATAAATCAGTTTAATATTTTCCTATCAAATAGTATATTTCTGTTTCTTTTTTAATCAATATCAGTTTCATTAGCATAGTTCTTATGAATCTAATGAAAATTATAATGAAATTAAATTCAAGGGAAGGAGAGAATGAAAGAAATAGGAGACAGAGGAAGATAAAAAAAGTATTTGAGAGAAGGGGTATGAGAAAGAGCCAGAGAGAGAATATGCGAGGGTAAGTGTATGTGTGTGTGTGTGTGTGAGAGAGAGAGAGAGAGAGGGGGGGGGGTTAGAGAGTGGCCATGTGACCCAATCCCGATCCCAAAGGATGCAAGTGCTGCATTGGGATTTGAACCCAAGATTTTGTGGTTCTAAGTAACAGATGGAATGATTTCTAAAGAATTTAAAGTGGGGGGAGGCAGACCACGCACAAAAAAAGTTATCAGAGGGTTGTTTTTACGTTTTTGTACATGTTTATTTTTTATTAACCCCCCCCCCCCCCCCCCCCTCTTCCACCGGCCCTGTTAGAACTTATATCCACAACGCCTTTATCCAACTTAGATCCTAAAGTTGCCCATTTTTCATCAATGTTGGAGTGGGGACGAGACGGTTTTGGGCACTGATTCTTTCTCCTTTCATTTCTTTGCTCCTTTCACTTTTTTGTCATGGGAGAGAGGGTGCATGGCCATTTTGACAAGGTCCCCATTTAATATTCTTTCTTTTCCTCCTTTGCTTTTATCTCCTATTCCCGTCCCATTCCTTTCCCCTTTCCTTAAATCTTGCCCCCCAGATCCGCCTTTGGTCGCAATATGCGACTGTTATACATAAAGATGATGAAAGGATAAGGGGAAAGGGGGATGAGGAAGAGATGACTGGTCTTGGGTAATCCTGCATTCGAGCCGAAGTGATCGAAAACATTTGCAATAATCAACGCGACCGGCAAATTAGCAGAAAATATCCCTCTACGGTTCAGACAAGACAACTATTATGCAGCGGAGTGGCATCACCGTGTGAGTTGCATAGACTCTCAATACTCGTTGCTTTACAAACATTCTATTTTGTTTTGTTCGAGCGCAGGCGTATTTTGTATTTGATCACCTTGGTCTTAGATGCATCCTTGAATCGAATGAAAGCAAATATCAGTCACAAAATAGATCCTTGCTTCCTGGGCTGAACGGAAGGTCACGATAATTGTCTGTTCCGGTGTACTCTTGTTTTTGATTTAAGTGTATCAGTCAAAATATAGATCACGATTTGTCCTTGAACTTGAAAGATTATCTTACAACGTGAAAATGAAGTCAACCTGTTGAAAAAATATGAGTCCAAGGAAGGAGGAGAAAAAAGAAGAAAATAAAAAAAACAGGGGAAAGGGGTTTGATTTGATTTCCTTTTCCAAGCATGTGCAAAATGTAAAAACAATGTTTCATTAAAAAAATCAAGCTTTAGATAGGTAATAAAAAATGTTTGAATATAAATTCTCAGTTTTAATTGGTACATTATATACTTGAACGTCTGACACCAAGATTGACACTAATTGATGTTTAACACCAGTTAGGTTTTGGAAAGAAAAGGATTAAACTCATTAATTGAAGGCCTACTAAAATAAATGAAAATAATCTTACAAAACAATCTAAAAAAGTATTAAAACGTAGCAAAATTACACAGACGCGAAAATGAAATGAAAACGTTGATAACGTAAGTGCAAATCGTTTTTTATTTTCAAGATTATTTTTAATCACCGATCTCCTTCGTAATCTCTATGGCCTTGTGCTTTGTCTTATGCAATTGTTATTATTTGGTGAGAGTTTTTTTAAAGGTATCGAAGGTTAACGTTATATTGGCATCCAGTCAAGAAAAACACTTGTCTTTTGTTATTTAGTTTCTATTTTAACATCCTTTTGAGCTTGGAATGGTATCGATCTTGGCAGTGATCCAACACGTGTATGTAAGCATATAGCCCTTTAAATTCTGTTCTACTGTTTCAATAATTGTAAAACTATCTGCGACCATGAAGCGGTTACGATCCTTTGGACAGAGTAGTCAGCATACACTTTTTTCTTTTTTTTTCCGATAGAAATTTTTAATCTCTTGCAGTACTTAATTTCAACTTCAATTCAACACATATTTTTGTGATTTATCACTTGTATGTATTGGGGTTTTTAAGATGTCCTTTTGCAAACACTTTATTGTTTGTGTATAACAATGTCATATTACTTACAGGTAATTCTCCCATCCCCCGAAAAATCTGAAACAATTAATTTTTGATCGCTGATAAATAAATAACAAATTTCATTAAGATACGCATGGTTCCTCAAACAAATGATAATTCACATTAAGAATCAATTAAAAACTGAAATGAATTGTTACTCAGCAAGAATTTATCACAGCAACAACACGGGTCTAAACCTCAAGACTACGTTCATAACCCCCTGTGATGTAAGTTTCATTGAATTAGGTCAGGTTATTGTGACCGTGGATCGATGTTGTGACGCTCAGCGAACAGCTCATGCCGATCGTCCAATCAGCGTCCGCACTCGTGACACACCTCTGACACACCTCCATTATTTTGTTTACATTACGCTGTCGTTGGCCTTTCGAGACTGACCCACTGACACGTGGTTTTCTATCATGTTTACAAACAATGGCCAACCGGACTCCGGTTGTAATATAAATGATAATTTGTATGCGAATTCGTTTGTTGTGTTAAAAGTCTGCTTCTCCCTTATTTATTTTCATAAAATACTTGTGAAATGTTTGTGAAAGAAAGAAAGAATTTAATTTGTAATAAATTATGAACATTCTAATTCGATATTTGAACCTAGTTTGGAAAGTATATTCTCAAAATCTATATGATTGATTAGTGCATTACAAACACATCCTATCCCCCTCTCTCTCTTTCTTTCTTTTTTTTTTCTTTCTTTCTCTCTTTCTTTCTATCCCCCTCTCTCTTTGTTTCTCCCTCTTTAGATCCCCTCCTCTCTCTCTTAACTTTCTCTTTTTCCCAATATTGTAAATAATTATTTGTCAATCGGTTTATTGTGTTCGGATTGCATATAAACAGTGATAATTTTAGATTATTTCATTCATAAACGGCAAAAATATGTAGTCCATTGGAAAGTTATAAGGTCCCAATGTCAATGTCGGCAATGCATGTATTATATTCTGTAGCAATAAAATATTACATCAAACCTCCCTCTGCTACGTCACACCACATCCATACACATAGATGCTATGTGACTTGCTGACTCATAAGGGGATGGTCCTCACGAATTGTGACGTCATCAACATGGGCGACATCATGTAATGACTCGGCAAAACCTGGCATCTAGCCCATCGGGTTCGCCGGCGAGTTCGTTTCTACATAATCGAAGTTATGGAATGTTGGAGTTTACGCAGTGAGTCGTCAGGGGTGGGGGTAAATTGATGTTGGAACGCTGTTTTTATGATGATGATGACATGGACCTATTACAAATAGGTCCATGATGATGATGATGGTAATGGCGATGATGATAATGGTGGTGATGATGATAATGGTGGTGGTGGTGGTGACTGCTGCTGGTGATGATGATGATGGTGATGATTGTGGTGGTGGTGATAATGATAATGGTGGTGGTGGTGATGATGATCATGATGATGATGATGATGATTATGATGATGGTGGTGGTGGTGGCGGCAGTGGTGGTGTTAGAGGTGGTGGTAGTAATGATGATATCAACGAAGATGATGATAATGACTGTGGTTGTGGTATGATGATCTAAAAAATGTCGAATGAACTGAACTGGAACCGATGAGGAGAAAATACATTACAAAAGTCGAGTCTTGGGATCTGGTATGAATGTTATTAAGACAATGGTTTACTAATTGGTATAGGGTTTTTAAGAGGGGGGTGCAAAAATATATTCTACACGTTGGTTCTATGTGAGTAATCCATGTTGACAGGGATGGAAAATTTGTCATTTTGCCAAAAAGGAAGATGAAGAAAATAAATAGCCAACGGTTGCTCCTCTAACAAAGAAAGACCATCATAACCACGATAACGCGTGGTTCGACCAATTTGATTCACCTGTATTACGTAACTATTAAATTGCATTCTCTGTTCCTGGCTTTGTCCATCTGTAAATTGGATCATGGCCAACATTCGGTTCTCCTGACCATGTCCTGACCAAACCGTAATCCAAGCCGGTTTGCTCCAGACCGAAGGCCATGATAGAACAACGCAGCGGAGAAGAACATGAGACGGTATAGGAAGCATGCTGAGAGAGTTTGTTTATATTGGTAGCCATGGCGATGGAATCGTTACATGATCGAGTGAATGTCTTGAGAATGGCCTCTTATTGGCACGCACCCAATGTCAAAGGGACTGGAAGGATGATGGGGAGAATTAATGAAAGAGAACATTGAGAAAGGAATGATGGGGTTTGGAAACGGTTCCATGACATTTGCTCCGATGGAAAATCTGTCAAAAATAAAACCTTACCTCCAAAACTGAATAAACCATAATCCTTATCTTTTACATTTTTCTGAACCCATAAACTCTATTACAATCCCAACTCTAACCCTATATGCCCTCTGTGATATTAAGGTTATTAGAATTATAAGATTTTTATTTGTGACGTCATCTATACGAGCAGCTACCGCATATAAAGTGCAGAAATTTCTTTTTCTTATTTTTAAATGGTTCATGATGACTAAAAAAATTCTTATTTCATGAGCGGGTGTAAAATATTTTGTCTGTTGATATACTTAAAGGACAAGTCCACCCCAACAAAAAGTTGATGTGAAAAAAGGGAGAAAAATCCAACAAGTAAAACACTGAAAATTTCATCAAAATCGGATGTAAAATAAGAAAGTTATGACATTTTAAAGTTTCGCTTAATTTCACAAAACAGTTATATGGACATCCTGGTCGGTATGCAAATTGGCAGACTGATGACGTCACCCACTCACTATTTATTTTGTATTTTATTATATGAAATATTAAAAATTTTAATTTTCTCCTCCGTGTCATGTGAAACAAAGTTTTTTTTCTCCCTGAATATGTGGAATTACCATTATCTTAACAGTTTATGGTTAAGTTAAGTTGGTCCTTATTGTCAAATCTTTAAAAATTGAAATGTTGTATTATTCAAACAATAAAAAACAAAAGAAATAGTGAGTGATGGACATCATCGACTCTCTCATTTGCATATCGCTGAGTTGTGCATTTAACTGTTTTGTGAAAAATAAGCGAAACTTAAAAATGTCATAACTTTCTTATTTTACATCCGATTTTGATGAAATTTGCAGCATTATGTTTGTTTGATTTTTCTCTATCAATTCAAATCAACAATTTTCTGGGGTGGACTTGAACTTTAAGGTACAATAAAACCCATTTTCATTTTTTTTTCATTTTCAATTCACGATACATGGAAACTGCTCTCATGCGAAGTCACAAATCAAACAAAACATTCTAATTACTCTAAATCTTTTATGGATTATCCTCAAACCTTCGGCAATATTTGTTGTCATTTTTTCTGCTATTTTAACGATACAATTTATGTCAGGGTGAACTTCCCCTTAAAGAGTACACTGATGCACATATTTCGATCTCCAGTTTTGTTTATCCTTACCCTAATTATCACCTTATATTGTTGTTTTCCCGTGTTGACTGATACTGCTTCCTTGATGATGGCTATGAGATTATGTTTGATTCATGTGGAAAATGAAATTAAACTATACTGAGCTTACTATGTAGAATTGTTTTCGAAGCCGAATTCGCTGCGAGAAAGAGACAAACACCACAGGATATCAAAGGTATTTTTTGTTTTTGTTTTTTACCTCGAAATCGTTCATAATACACGGGTTGTGTGGTCCAGTGGTTAGAGCATTGGACTCATCATAACCGCAAGGTTGTGAGTTCGAATCCCCACTCTGCCATTGTCTCCACTTTGATAAAAAGACTCGAGAGTAATAGCTGTCGTCTATAAGGTCAGCCACTATATTGACTGATTAACCCAGACGTAAAATGTTTCCTAGGTAATTGGTTACCAGCTTGGTGTTTACCTGCAGAACGCTGTCCTGCCAAGTTCCTTCGGGATTTACCATAAACAGAAAAGATAGAGTGTATGTTTTGGACTTTGGTGGGATCTTTATGTACTTGGCCGTGACCTTGTCTGATTAAACGGTGACTATTACCCATCTGACTTCGCCATTTGTCATGCTATGACATTTCTGTATAGACACAAACATCTATCCTGGAATCTGCTTTGTTGAAATTTGAGGCGAAGGCTTTATGGTTATCTGTCTCAAATAACTTGGGCATGAACCAAACAGTGACCACGCCTTGACATAATAATACCGTCATAACAATATTGAAATGTCATTTGGCGATCAAGGCACTAGTCTTTATCAAGTATCGCACCAATATTAAGAAATGAAATTTAATCATGATTTTCATCAATGGATATATTAGGCCTAATTGAGTTCAATGAAGGGTGACCGGTATATATTCATTTCTTTATAAATAAGAAAATCAATTTCAGAACAAAAGTGAAGTTGTGGTAGCAATGTAGTATGAATTCGTTTTGGTAACGGACCTTATGCGTTGGCGTATTTTGTACATGAACTCGATTTTCTGAAGTTACAACATATAGGCCTACATGCCACTGCATGAGCCAGTTAGTGAAATTATATATGTGGCTGATGTATATATTTCACTTACAATTATTTATGTCAATAATACCTGCACATGAACTTGAACTTGGCAATTGCATCCTATGGTTTTGGGTTTGCGTTGGCTGAGATACTACGTCATAAGTCTCATTGGTGTTTACACTGTATGCTCGATATGCTATACCAGAAGAAGACGTGATAGTGATGGTGCATAAGGAATTATTGGACGTCATAGCTTCAGTGTGATCGTTTTCAGATATCGATATTGCTCGCATTAATACACGCAGCAGTGGGAATAATTGGTGTCGGAGATAAAGAGAGTATTTTCCAAGAAATCTATTTTTGTCATCATCATCATCATCATCATCACCACCATCATCACCATCATCAACATCATCATCATCAACATCACCATCATCATCATCATCATCATCAATATCATCAACATCATCAACATCATCACGATCATCATCATCAACATCACCACCATCATCATCATCTTATCTATCACCACCACCGTAATAGCATCACCACCACCACCATCATCATCATCATCATCATCATCATTACCATCATCAATATCATCAACATCAACATCATCAACATCATCACGATCATCAACATCACCACCATCATCATCAACATCACCATCATCATCATCACCATCATCAATATCATCATCATCATCAACATCATCAACATCATCACGATCATCATCATCAACGTCACCACCACCATCATCATCATCATTATTATCTTATCTATCACCACCACCGTAATAGCATCACCACCACCACCATCATCATCATCATCATCAACATCACCATCATTATTATCTTATCTATCACCACCACCGTAATAGCATCACCACCACCACCATCATCATCATCAACATTATCAACATCATCCCGATCTTCAACATCACCATCATCATCATCACCATCATCAATATCATCAACATCACCAACATCATCACGATCATCATCATCAACATCACCACCATCATCATCATTATCTTATCTATCACCACCACCACCGTAATAGCATCAACACCACCACCATCATCATCATCATTATCTATCACAACCACCGTAATAGCATCACCACCACCACCACCACCACCACCATCATCATCATCAACATCATCATCATCACCATCATCATCATCAATATCATCAACATCATCACCATCATCACCATCAATATCACCATCATCATCACCATCATCAACATCATCATCATCATCAACATCATCACGATCATCAACATCATCATCATCATCATCATCATTATCTTATCTATCACCACCACCGTAATAGCATCACCACCACCACCACCACCATCATCATTATCATCATCATCATCATCATCATCAACATCACCATCATCATCATCATTATCTTATCTATCACCACCACCGTAATAGCATCACCACCACCACCACCACCATCATCATCATCATCAACATCACCATCATCATCACCATCATCATCATCAACATCATCACGATCATCATCATCAACATCACCATCATCATCATCATCATTATCTTATGTATCACCATCGTGCACCGTAATAGCATCATCACCACCATCATCATCAACATCATCATTATCTTATCTATCACCACCACCACCGTAATAGCATAACCACCACCACCACCATCATCATCATCACCACCAGCACCACTATCTTTCATCATCTTGCCCCCTAACAAAATAGCTTGTTGCCGCCCCTGCATGTACAATATGAATCAAAACTTCGAATAAGGGAAATATCAATCTCTTATATGGGACTAGTAAATTATGAGTTTTTATATCCGGGTATCCATGATGATTTAACAGACGTCACCATGACATCATTGTTGTTGATTCAACCTTATAAACGGCTATGCTTACTGTGCCGTACTATACAGTGTTCATACCACAAATTCAAAGAACTTTACAGTATATAGGTTTACATTATTATGTGTGAATAAATTATCATTTTCTGTTTTCTAGTAATTTTCATATATACAGTGTATGAAGGAAGTGGACCCTACGCGGAACATGAGGTGTGCAGCGCATCATAAAAAATGAGTAGACGTAAATGAGGAGATATATGATTTCTTTCCTGGTGTGATATTTATTAATCTATATTTCATTTTATGTGCCAAAAGCGAATAATTTTATATACATTCAAACGTTAATAATATGGATTTGTTCTGTATAGACCTGTATAGGAAACAAGCGAAATGGGTATAATGAAGTTAAAGGGCAAGTGCACCTCAAAGACAAGTTGTTTTGAATGAATAAAATTATCATGAAAATTTCATCAAAATCGGATGTCAAATAGGAAAGTTATGAAAGTTTCGCTCATTTCCACCCAAAATGGTTCTTAGTGTATACGCCACAGTGATTTCAAAATGAGGAAGTCGCTGATGTTACACTCTATTTTTTTTTTTCATTTTACTGTATGTATAATAGGCCTACAATATAGATCTATCATTTTTTTGCAGAGATGACAAGAAAGAAGCATCTTGATTAATAGGTTTACAACAACGGCTTCGTTCATAATATTTCAAAAGGAATCAGACCTTATTTTAAATTTTGATATATAAACCTAAGCAATAAGTTATTTCATATTTTATAGAATGAAAATGAATAGAGTGCAGGGTGACGTCACCAGCGCCCTTATTTGCATACCGATCAGGATTTTCCTATAAAACCTTTTTTTTTTAATAAAGCGAAATGTTTTAGATTTTTTACATCCAATTTTGATTTAATTTTAAATATTTCAGGGGTTGTTTAATTTTCTCTTTTCATTCAAGTCAACTTTTTATTTGGGTGGACTTGTCATTTAAGGAAAAAAAATAAAGAGAGAAGGGCCCGGGCCCGGGGGGGGGGGGGGGGGTATGACGGAGTTTCCTGTTTTACTTTCAATAGAATGTCACGGCCACCTGAATTGAAATTCGGACATCAACCAGAAGGATACTACACTTGGCCTATATTTTGTCGGAAAAAACACCGAGATTCAACAAGTAAAACAAGTTACATTCATGGTATTGCAATCAACCAATGTCCATTCACCTTTTTCACTTTCTGTCGATTGTCATGGTCAACTTCGGACAATGAAAATTCAATTCTGTTTGTCAAAAGGGAGAAGTTCACACGATGACCTTTCTGTGTAGCGTATTACATGGCCAGTGAGCGAAGAAGGTTATTTATGTTTTAGAATGATGTTCTAGATATTATTGTTGAGGTATATCTACGAAGGACTATTTCCTTCAGTATATTTATCTGCGGTTGTCATTATTTAGTCAAGAATTCACGAAACAATAGGAGTCGACTCGGGCAACTATTTGCCACCGCTATCGTGCAAACCACTATTTCAGTTCACGCGAGTGTGGGGAGCGCTGAAGAGCCAGCGGTGGACGGTTTGATACACGACTGGAAAAAACCGGTTTTCATTATGTGAGTTGATGACGAAACGGCATCCACTATTCCATGTATAAATTCACAGACACCACCTAGTAATACATATTATGTGATATACAATTCTCGTGACAATTATTTTTAGAAAATGTACCTATATCCATTTACTAGATCAATTCTTTGTCCATTTGCGACGTCAAAATAAGATTTTGTATCATATTTTATCACAGGTCTGCAATACACACACAAAAATAAAATTTTGTTTTCTTTTTTTTACAAAATAAATTTCAGTTATAGTGCTGCATGGCCGGTCTTCTACAGTGCTGAATTTATTAATTGTTGTTGTTGTTATTTGCTTTTTGTGAAATAAATCCCCCCCCAAAAAAAAGAAAAACAAATTTCTGTGGTCCTCTAATAATGGATCTGACCTTTAATATGTTATTAGATGTTTTATTTTGTGTTGGTTTAAATGTCACTACAAGGGGTACCTCCTTGGTCAGAAAATATCATCAAGAATAAAAACAACAAAATCATCATTCCACTCTTAAAACGTTTTTGGCAACATTCTGTCCACACAACAGTAGCGTATACGCAGGATTTTTGAAAGGGGGGTTCAAGCTGACTGAAATGTTGACAAGCAAAAAAAAAAAAAAAAAAAAAAAAAGGGTCTCCACCACAAGTTTTACCTTCGTTTCGTTCCCTAAACAAATTTGACAAGCGAAAAAAAAGTCTTCAACTTTTTTGAGGGGGTTTTGGATACCAAGAAAAATTAAGGGGGGGGGTGAACACCTGTAACCACCCCCTGCTTGCGTACGCTACTCCCACACAACAATTGGTTCAAAAATTTATCCAACAAAGCACACATTATTGCTACCCAGGATTTGATAAAGTTTTAATATGTTTACAAATTATTCGGTAATTTCGGTTTTAAATATGCCCAGTTCACCATTGCTCAGTACGCCAACCGGTGCTGAAAAGTGTGGGGGAGGAGGGAGGGGGGTGGCGAGGAACGAACCCGAACTGTCGAGGCGAGCGATTTTTGCATAATTTATGTGGAGGTGCAGTGGCCTAGTGGTCTAATATAAGGCGCTGGATTGGAGATCTGAGGATCGGGGGTTCGGATCCCGGCTCGGCACATATGCCCTTGAGCAAGGCATTTTATCCACATTGCTGTTTCATCGTATATCAAATAAATGAAAATGCTATATGCATTATGAATACCAACGCGTGGTCTTGTCAACAAAATTCTTGCTTTAAATAATGCAATTTGGCACATATTATGCAAGCGTCTATGTCGACTTAAAACGTCTCTTTTCTGTATGCAGCATAGGAGGAAAGGATTGCCCCCAGAAACGTTTGAAAATTTACAATGTTTTACTGAAAACTTTCACAAAATTCATCAAAAGTATGTACGAAAATTAATGCTTCACAAACTCAGTTGCTTCGCACCCTCGCTTTTGAAACTGGAAACGAAAGATAAATAAAGAAAAGGGTGACATAATGATATCATCTTTGGCATATCCATCAAAAAATTAGATTTGAATTAAAATTGTTAGATTTTTGCGCTCGCTTCGCCCTCTCGCAGGTTTAAAAAGTTGCCCATAATGTCATATTTGGACCCCTCAAGACAAGTGTTTTGGTTCGTTACGCGACAGTCTTCTTCCCTGAGGAGTGTCATCATTTGTCAAGCCGGTTTTGAGGATATAATTGTGATCCTCCCCCTAAAAAAAAAAAAACACCCCAAACTTCCTGTTAAACGTCTTTGAAATATGGGGTCTATTAATTCTCGAATATTACAATCCCAATATCGAATTATTATTCATTATTATTCTGATTATCATTATTATTACCCTCATTATCATTATTATCATTATTATCATTATAAGTAGTAGTATTAGTAGTAGTAGTAGTAGTAGTATAGTAGTAGTATATAGTAGCAGTAGTAGTAGTAGTAGTAGTAGTATATAGTAGTAGTAGTAGTAGTAGTAGTAGTAGTAGCAGTAGTAGTAGTAGTAGTAGTAGTAGTAGTAGTAGTAGTAGTAGTAGTAGTATATAGTAGATATAGTAGTATAGTAGTAGTAGTAGTAGTAGTAGTAGTAGTAGTAGTATATAGTAGATATAGTAGTATAGTATATAGTAGTAGTAGTAGTAGTAGTAGTAGTAGTAGTAGTAGTAGTATATAGTAGATATAGTAGTATAGTAGTAGTAGTAGTAGTAGTAGTAGTAGTAGTAGTAGTAGTAGTAGTAGTAGTAGCAGCAGCAGTAGTAGTAGTAGTAGTAGTCGTAGTATATAGTGGTAGTAGGAGTAGTTGTAGTGGTGGTCGGAGTAACTATTATCGATAATGATAATGGCAATGTATATACAAAAGAAGCTCTCCTCCCTCCCAAAGCTTCGGCGCCACTGCATGCTAGTCTGCTGGACAAACCCTTCACTCGAGTTAAGGGTCTGAATGAGCAGCCTACTCATGCCTTGTGTACTGAAGGCTCTCAGTTTTGTATGTGCTAGTCTTTGCGTGGAGGCACATTTGTTGATCAAAGTTCCAATCAGGGTCTGTGCCTGCAGACTAACTGCATGCACGCACACGGCAGAACTTCCACGAGTAAAAAGGTTGGGCGAACTTTGAACTTGAGTGGATTACCGAGAATTCGGGGTAGTCGCGATGTCCAGACCCCTTCCAGTTTATTTCTTATTTTCGGGACGTGGATGGGGGGTAATGGAGACCCCAATTCGTTTTCGAAAACGCTAGTGTTCGAGAGTACAAAAATCAGATTCTGAGGCATGTTAATGAAAATATATCAATTTTTAACGAGAGGTTCACCCTGAAGAAAAGTTTTCATTTTTTAATGGTTCATAACCAACCATTTTATTTTTCACTTTAGTCAAGAGCGGATGTGAAATAATGTATGTTCATAATAAGGTACAATATAAACCACGATATAGGAAAGCTGACGTCACACTTTAAAAAAAATTGTAATAACTTTTTTTTGATGGATTTTCCTCAAACCTTCACAAATTATGTTATTTTTAACAAGCAATAAACTTTTCGTCAGGTTGATCTCTCCCTAAAAAAAAATCAAATCAATAAATGTAGATAATGGCATGAAATCATGCTAGAGACTGCAAAGAGGTTAAATTTGCATTTTTTTACGGTCACACAAAATAATGCTAAAGCAATGGTTTGGTTGTTTGTCTATTTCATAGGTTTTCACTGTATAAAATTAACAAAAATGTGGCCTGAAAATGCGTTTTCCATGAAATTTGGTAAAATCCGTTTCCTTCCGTTAAACTTTCCGTCTTCCGAATTATGGACAAAGATAATTTCTTTCGTGCAAAAACTGAGGGCTGTAGTCTATATAGCATTACTACAGCATGCATTATTGAAAACAGAACATGACCTGATATTTTGGCTACCACCCTTGCTGTAGGCATTAGGTCTTTAAAGTTAAATGTGACAAGCAGGCATGGCAAAACCCTCAAAAAGTTCCAAGAAATGAAATTTCAGTTAAATGTCCTTACTGTTAGAGGAGAAAAAACAAAAAAAGTTGTTTTGAATAAAAAAGAGAAAAATCCAACAAGCATTGAAAATTTCATCAAAATCGGATGTAAAATAAGATTTATGACATTTTAAAGTTTCGCTTAATTTACAAAACAGTTATGCACATCCCGGTCGGTATGCAAATAAGGGGACTGATGACATCACCTACTAAATGTTTCATCCGAAATTTTCAGCGTTATGCTATAGTTTGATTTTCTCTATTTATTCAAATCAACATTTTTCTTTAAAACGATAATGAACTCGCTACTTTAGGATGATCCTATAACCCTCATTACAAAGAGGGTATACACCTTTGAGAAAAGAGTGATAAGACGTTCTAAGCACAATTACCCTTACGCTATTGTGCTAAGATAACAAAAAAGAGGATTATAAATTCATTGAAAGTTACCTATATAGAAAGGGTCATTGCAATATTACCTCCAAAGTTGCTATTCGCTAATTAGGCACATCCTGTTCATGATAACAAAGAAGTAATACAAGAAATTAATCCTGTTTTCAATTGATTGGAGTTCAAATTAAGGGGACTACTTTGTTTTCAGCAAGATGAACCAAAATTAAAAGCAGCATAGGCCTAATGCCCCAAAATTAAATGCAACATAGGCCTAATGCCCCAAAATACAAAATGGGTCTGTCAAAACAGCCGTTTTTTGACAGTGCATATAGAGTTATATATATATATTAAAAAAATACTGATATCTCATCCGCAATTCTTACCAAAAATGACTCTTGATTTTCTCCTATACTGAAAATGACACCGTGCGATTTTTTTGTGAATTTTAAATTGAATTTAATTGAACTGAATTGGTTTATAAAAAACGGGTAGCTCGCAGGCTGAAAATGTTCAGTTATATACACCAGATATATGGCACAGGTCATTAATTAACTTATTTGAGAAAAAAATTGTAAAATGACAACTGTGACTGATGAATTAGCAATAATTGTGAAAAGGTCCCTATATATGCAGAATCCTGTAAGATGTAACTATTCAATAAAACATACCAATATTTTTAGACGAAAAACAAATAGAGCTAAATACCAATCAAATAAAAGAATATGAATTGGTTTGTTCGAGGAAATTTCAATAATGTAATTTATTGATGTAAATAAGAAGAACCCTTGCCATGCATGCTCACAAATATTATAAAAAATTAAAATAATAATTCCCGTAAAACTGTGTGTGTGTGCATGTGGAGGGGACCTTCAACGGACAGGCAGCGAATATAGCCATACACTTATTATATGGCTTATGACTTTTAAAGGACAAGTCCACCCCAACAGAAAGTTGATTTGAATAAAAAGAGAAAAATCCAACGAGCATAACACTGAAAATTTCATCAAAATCGGATGTAAAATAAGAAAGTTATGACATTTTAAAGTTTCGCTTAATTTCACAAAACAGTTATTTTCACATCCTTGATGGTATGCAAATGAGGAGACTATGACGTCATCCACTCACTATTTCTTTTGTATTTTATTATGTCAAATATGATATATTCTAATTTTCTCATCATTGGCAAGTGATACAACAATTAATTCATCCCTGAACATGTGGCATTAGCATTGTTTAATACTATATGTTTCAGTCAAGTTACTCCTTATTGTCAAATCTATAAAAAAAATGAAATATTGTATAATTCAAACAATAAAAAACAAAAGAAATAGTGAGTGATGGACATCATCGACTAACCCACCTAGTTGTGCATATCACTGTTTTGTGAAAAATAAGCGAAACTTTAAAATGTAATAACTTTCTTATTTTACATTCGATTTTGATGAAATTTTCAGCACTATGCTAGTTTTGATTTTTCTCTATTTATTCAAGTCAGCATTTTCCTGGGGTGGACTTGACCTTTAAAGGGGTAGTCCATGCTGAAAATGACACGATTTAAACAGTTAAGGAAAATCTGAAAAACAACTATCTTTATTTTAAAATCGGACAAAGAATAAATAACAAGGTTATGGCTTAAAAAAACTGCATTATTTTGGTGAAACAGTATATGTCTTTATGAATGAGCAAAGTGATGATAACATATCCCGACTTGTTATTTTGTTATTATGTTTATTCATTTTTTATCCACTGAACTAAATAGATAGACAACTGATTTATAGCATCAGATATATGTTTTGCTGCAAATTATTTCATTATAAGGGATACATTATATCATTCATAAATGTATTAAAAATGAAATAAGTGTGATTTCAAGACCGTAATAACACAATAAAATAGAATTGGGATAAGAGTGAGATACAGAAGACCAAAAACAAAACACTGAAACATTAATCGGACAAGGAATTGATAACAAGGTAATGACATTTTAAAAATGTGCATTCATTGAAATAGTTCTATCATGAATATTCAATGAGCAAACTGATGATTTCATAAAATTCCCACTTGTTCTTATATGCATATTTTATTACGTGAAATTATGTATATTCATTTTTTTTCCTCCAGTGAACTTCATCGACAACTGATTTAATTAGATAATTTTTTGCTGCAAATTATTTTATCACAAGGGAGACACAATCATTCACAATTAATGTATGACAAATGAAATATAATGATTTCATGTAATAACACAAAAAACGCCCACCTATACTGAATATTCCTGACAACATGCATAAATGACGGTTTCACAAAATATTGCTAAAGTTTAAAATTCAATAACTTCGTTATTTGTAATAAGATTTTAATGAAATTTTGCTCAATGAATTTTAGATTAATTCCAACATTTCAAATTTATTTGTCGAATGATGTACCATGCAAGACAATTGGTGCTGACCGAAAAAGAGAATAACAAAGATTTTAGCATAATTATAGGTTAGGCTATATATTTCGTTTTCATCGAGGTGGATCATTCCATATCCTCACCATCTGCTAAAATTGCGTGCTAAGTCACATTCTTATCGTTGTATATTTTACCCATAAGGAACAATAGCAAAAAAAAAATCTATATATATATTTCAACGAGATATAGGCCTACGAGAGTCTACAGTGATGCTGCGTGTATCGTTCATATGCAACTACAGCGACTGGAAGCACAGACTACGATTGAGTTGCAAATACCAGTTATAACCAGTTCCGAAGATCGAGAGCGAAGCGATTTTTTTTGTCGTCTCTCCTCATTTCTCTCCCTAGCTCTCTCTCCAGATCAATACATATACATACATAATACTAGTTCCTCATAGAGGTGGATACACGATATACAGCTTACCAATGATTTAAGATTATTAAATAATCAGAGAGATGTAAGCTAATAACTCACCAATACACTATCTTTGCAATATCATAATCAATTAAAGATACCAC
Organism: Lytechinus pictus; assembly: GCF_037042905.1. Classification (NCBI taxonomy): domain Eukaryota; kingdom Metazoa; phylum Echinodermata; class Echinoidea; order Temnopleuroida; family Toxopneustidae; genus Lytechinus; species Lytechinus pictus. Next base: position 11,866,652 of record NC_087255.1, read on the forward strand.
TATACTATATAAATAAAACATCGCCAGTGTAGTATTTTGAAACGGGTCCAATCATGCATGACGTATTAACGGGCGATTGATAATACGGGAATCCATTCGTTTGGTCAGCTGTATTGTTATGATTTTATACAGGGTGGGTGTAGAGGTTTACTGTGTAAAGAGGTTTTGGATTGCAGTATTTTCTTTACGGGATTGTGTGATGTCGAAATCAAAGCACCCATCTTATACACATTTTATGAGAAATATAGGCCCTATCTCTGTATTATTGACAGGGGAATGAGCCTCGGGAAGACCCTATAGTACTAAATTACGGACAAATAAATATTCAAGCCCAATCAACAATCCAAAACATTGCCACATCATAGCGCATTGAAACTTATATTATTTACCTTCATATGATTATCATTGCTAACTATTTCATATTTTAATCAAGGGATATATTGGTTCAGTTGTTAAGATTGAACATGAATTAAGGCCTGTACTGTAGAAAGAACAGTGGCAAAGGGTAAACATTCGGATTAAGAACGAGTAATTGGGTTATTGACCCATTTAGGAAGGTTATATTTTAGCAGTCTTTTTCAAATGTATGAATTGGTCAAGGACCCGAAGGACAAGGCTCTAAACTCGTTACCCAAGCCTGAAATGTTTATGTGTGTCTATAGCTACAACAACAGTCATGTTCAACTGTTGGTCATTTATTTTTAAAGTTGAAGCAATTATGCCTGTATAATATTTTCCTTACTTAGGGCCTATTAAATATCCCCCAATTATTTATTCATTTCTGAAGAGCTTCGTGTGATTTAAACAGGTATATTAGGCCTGGTAACCCGGTAAATGGGAAACCTATACCGCATTTGCTGGATGGCCAAGAGCGCGAAAGTTCGTTGAATGTCAACAATGGTTTCAACAAAACGTAAATCACATGACTGCGAGCTCATGAATATTTTGAAGGTGTGTACACAATAGCGTTTCTCGATTGGCTGCATTCCAAAAGCGAGCCCCCTCAGCTGACTACGTAGTAATCCTAATTTGCATGAATATGCTAATGCGTTACGCCATGTGCACAGCAAAGCTTTCTCGCCACTCGCCTCAAACCGGTTCTAAGCAGATCTTCTCTACACAGGAAGCACTGCGCTCGATCTTGAATCCGCATCATCACGCTGCTACGCTACAAGAACTCCACCGAGTATTGTTGTGGTTCGGGGGGTATATAAGATGACAGAATCTCGCCGACCGGTTAATTTTCATTTGACAGTGATCATGTTGGGGTACTACATTGAGAGATAACATAGGTAAACGGCTTTCAAAGCCATAACTTTTCTTGACTAAAATAACATCGGACAGTCAAAAACATTTGCAACATCATATTTGCCGTGAGGCTAATTCTTTGTAGGAGGATCAGATATTGTTTCCCTTTATTTGTTGTGAAGAGTCAACTTTTCAAGAAGCCAAAATGATGCGACTTGCACGACTTCCCTACACTGCAGCCGCTAGGAGGAGCAGCCAGAAATTGGTCAGGGACCGGGCACTCCCATCGCAGGTGGTGGCTGCCCCGACAGCCTCGGCCGCCGTCGTCGTCGAGCACCGCCGACACCGTCATCAGCTAGCAGAGACCATGCGACAACTCCTCAAGAATGATCGAATGTTTGACAAGATTTACCAGAAGCACGATGCCTTTGCTCAGCGTCATCTTGGACCACGTAAGGGCGATGTCAGAGAGATGCTCAATGTCATTGGGGCAGATGTGAGTATATATTTTCATTTTATTTGTCTAGCCGGTATTAAAATATTTCGTGTTTTCAAAAATAATAATAACTTCCCATTTTAAATCGGCAAACCATTATTACCGGCACTGCGGCAGACTTAAAGAAATCTTAACTTGGGACTAGGGAGTTAACTGATTTAGGAGTGAGGAAAAATGTTCATTTAGCCAGGCCTGATTAAATTTTAAATTAAATTTCAGAGAAAGAGTTAAGTTCATGAATTGTAGATTCTCGCTGTTTTGTGACTCATCATAATATAATCTAGCTGTAATGGTATATTAGGCCCTAGTTATTTTATTATATTTATTTCTTTGATCAGTTAATAATATATTTCATTTCTGTAATCAAAGTTTCTTGATGGTAGTTACAACCCCACCCAAGCGAGTTTACCTTCTATTTTTATTTTATGGTTGCAATGTTGTGAATTACTTTGAAAAGTTTTTTAGGCGCCTCAATTAGTTGGATTTTTTTTTACCCAGCTTTCTCTAAACTGAGAGAGCATTTGAAAAAGAATTACCATGCATGCTTAACATGTTCTAAACTCGATCAATGAGAACAAATTAAGAGGAAAGTGGTGGCTGAGTAATTAAATCGAGTTAGTTCAATAGTTGTACTTCTTGTACCGTAGGCTGGCCAAGTATTTTTTATATTTTTACAACGCCAGCGGTTTATATTCCAATCGAACGCACACGCGGGCTTTTCTCTTGTCTTCATTTTTTCTTTGAAGATTGACACTGACAAGACTAATTTGTACATTCCTTTTTTTTTTAATAGGCCTACTTTTCCCTATTATTGTATTTGTTTGAGATGGAAGATATAATTTGAACTTCCCTCCAAATGAAGAAGACTGCGACCACTCTCAATCAATGAACAAGGTTATGACTGCGACCTTGTCTTGTCTTAGTTCTGTTTATGCACATGGGCTGGCCGCTGGTCATTTTTTGTTTACATTTTTTTGTGTTGCATGTCATTCATTTCAATTCCCACGGTCGTATCATGCGTTCATTGAGCAGAAAGCCGGTGTGTTAGCTTCGCACTCTGCGTGTTCTCCCGGCGCGCTGATTGGCTAGGAGCAGAACCTTAGTCGCAGGCTTTTAGCGCTGATTGGTGGAATAAGTTGTTGTGCAACAAAAGTTCGCTATCGTTCTTTATGAATGGGTTTGTTGTGTATGCGTACTAGTAGTGTGTACATGTATGTGTATTGGGTGTGATAAGTTCGTTGAACCGCAGGGAGGGAATTTCAAAACAAACTAGGGGTCTCTGCGCCCTGCTCGATCATTGTAAACAAAGTGATCTTATCCCCTTCCTCTTTGTCATTGTCATTGTCCTTGGTTCTTTGTGATGATTTTGGAGGGAAAAGGTTGAAGATCACAAGAAGGTCAAATGCTAGCTTTTACATGTATATGTAGTGATCTTGTAACACAAAGAAGTATTATAGGCCGACTGTGTCCAGAACTGAACCTCATGTAATCTCTTTTTTTATTATCTATGCTTTTATTATAAATCATCAAGAATCACAAAGTTTTAAGGAAATCGACAAGGATAACAAAAAAGTCAGAACATGAAAAGAATAAATATTAAGAATAGAATTAAAAACAGAAAAGGGCAGAATGTTTATAAATGTATTAAATGCGGCTAGTTGAATTTGAAGTTTAACACTAGAAATTCAGTGATTTACGTTTGTTTCATCAGTATCTATGAATAAAAAAAAATCCAAGGTAACTGGAAAGAAAACTATTTTAGAAATACAGCTAGCAGCTGGTAATTTGACATGCATGTAGGCCTAATTTGCAATAATGTAAGTACTTACATGTAGCTCATCTGTGTTGTTACAAGTATTGGCCTACATGTAATTGACGTTGATACCCTGTTTACATGGAGCTACAAATAAATAGATGAATATTATCTGGTCACATTGTTAATAAAACCAACAACTGATAGCCAAAAAAAAGTTGAGGCTGATTTTCTACTGTGCATGAGCTCAAGACAAGTTGAAATTCATTCATGTTCATAGTAGCTGAAATAAATTGCCATGTTCTGTTAACGGCCCCTCTGTTGATTGCGAGGTATTTTCTTTTCATTCCAGAGCTTGGAGGAATTACTCAATCTCACTGTACCAGAGTCCATCAAGCTTCAGAGGGACCTCGATGTTTCACCTGCACAAGGTAAGTACTGATATATCTGATCACCTAAATCATATTGATCTCGTGTAAATCTTGTCATATCTGTTTTAAAAGCATCAACAGAGGTACCCAATAAGGACATTTGTCAATGATCATTGAGTTAACTGAATGAGAATGATGGAAACTACTGGAGAACATGATTAAACTTTTGTATGCCCTGGTAATTCGATATAACTGGAGAACGGATTTATAGAACATGATTATATTGTAAACAGCGCTTTTTTGTGTGTGTTTTTTGTAACATGGTAAATTTCAAATTATAAGAGCAAATAAACTGCTATAACCTTACAAATTTGAATTTTAAAGTTCCCCATTTTTACAATTACATTTTAAAATGTAATTGTATAATAAGACAAAACAAAAATATTTTGTCACCTACCCCACTCCCTTAAAAGGGGGGGAATAGTAACAAGTTTGAGCTTGGTTATAACTAAAAGCTAATTTTGTTAAATCGTGTCCGTTTCAGGCGAGACAGAAATGTTGGAGAAACTGAAAGAGGTAGCGTCTAAGAACAAGTTGTTTCGGAGTTACATCGGCCTCGGCTACCACAGCTGTCACATCCCTCTTACAATTGTCAGGAACATGCTGGAGAATCCAGGCTGGTAAGCAATCGCATATCTTTGAAAATAACCACACAAAAAAAATATTTAAAAGTATTGTACCTTGATTTTAATAACTTTGTATTTAAGCCACTACACTGTATTTGACAGCATTGACACTTTCAAAAACTTGGCTGTTTTGTAAGGACATGTGATGATATGGAAAAATTCAAAAGTAAAAGCTAAAGTTATAAAGTGAATGTAAAATGGAGAAAAATACACATGACGTCCCTATTGTAAATGTGCAATTTAAATTCTATCCAATTTACAAAACAAATCTTTTACTGAAGAAGAGAAGAAAAAACTCTCTAGAGGCATCAGTTTGCTTCATGATACTTAAACTTCATTGAGAGATGAAAAAGATGAAATGATAAATTTATCTTTCTTACAGGATCACCCAGTATACGCCATACCAGGCGGAGCTCTCACAAGGCCGTCTGACTGGTCTTCTCAACTACCAGACCATGGTTGCTGATCTTACTGGTCTTGATATCGCTAATGCATCCCTGCTCGACGAAGGGACAGCGGCAGCCGAAGCCATGGGCCTTGCAAAAAGGTACTTCAATTCATTCACTTATCCCACGATTTACCAAATTCATTCGTTCTCTACTCTTTGATTTTGACACAAAATGAGAATTTATTTGGATTTAGATTTTGATCTTGACGATAATTGTGAATTAACACCATTTGCCTTACTCTATGATGTCCAGAAGATTGTAGGTCATTGCAGTTTATTCAAAATTAGTCTAAGATCTCTGTTTATGAAATTCTGACACTGATTTTCATTGATTTGATTTGATTTGTTCTCCCCTATTCTAGGCATACCAAGCGGACACTGTTCTATGTTGATGATAAGTGCCACCCTCACACTATTGCACTTGTCAAGACACGTGCTGGGTAAGTTCAATTATCTCCTCTTAATCAATATTTTGTCCAGTTTTTTGTTCCTGTTGCAGTTGCTGTGTTTTTCGTATAGTCCACTAACTCATTGGTCATCAAAAACTTAGTCTCCTGCACTTAAAACAATCACCTTGTCATTGTACAAGAAACAGAATAGCACATTAATACATGTGAGTTGTATCATTCCCTGTATTGCACATTGTATTCATCATGGTTTATTTGGGTACCATTCTTACTTGTACATGTACATATCAAATGGATTATTGGCCAAAGGAACAGGAAGGAATTAATAAATAATTTTTTTGCTTCTAGCAGGACACAAGTGATTAATGCATGACACCCAACTTGAGTCAAGGGAAAATTATTTCAGTTTCTCCGCTTCGCCTGCATTTTCTCAGTTTCTGTGACCTCTCTCTCTTAACTCTCTTTCTGCTATTTGCTAGCGCTCATGAGTATGGTTATGTCAGTGGTCTCAAAAGCGTAACGTGTGTGTGTGTGATATATTCCATCAGACAAGCGAACTAATGTCCTTTTTCTTTCTTTTTTTCTCCTCTCTAATTTGTTGCTGCATGGTTTATGCAATGCATCTTTTACAGTGTTTTACCAACGCCGATTAACTGATCTATACCTCGTTGAGAACATCGCTGGAGAGCAAAGAGGTCGTCACCGATTACTAGTAACCCATTAGTTTGGTCACAGAGAGATAAGAGACAGTAGAACCCAGATCGTCCTCTGTGAGAACTGAAGGTCCATCACAACAAACTGTGATAGCACCTTGATTGAATGGTGAAGGTTGGGCATCTTGAGCTTGAGGCAAAGACTGCCCTGCCATACAAACTGACAAACACTTGAATCACCAGAAGGACTAAGCAACCTTGAGGGAAACCACCTCCGCAAGACGGCCAAAATGTGGGAAGGAAATGCCAGTGATTGAATGAAGGATCGAGATGCGCGAGTAACCAATGGTACCAGTCAAGTTGGGTGCAATAGTATAATTGGCATATATATCCAAAAAGGTAAATGCATGGGATCAAGTGTAAAGTCATTGACATGGTTGAGTGTTTACTAAATAACTAATAACTTTCAATTTTTTGTTCACAGGAAGTCCTACATATTGAAACCTGAAGTGCAGTATCTGTCAACATGTCACTTATGAACTTTTTTTTCTTTCCTTTTTCTTTGTATTTACAGGCCAATCGATGTTGAAGTGAAAGTCATGCCTCACGGTGAGATGGACTTCAGTGGGGATGATGTTGCTGGGGTTCTGTTTCAATATCCAAACACAGAAGGAACCATTGAGGATTTCACTAAGCTGGTCAAGAATGCCAAGAAACATAAGGTAAAGATCACTCAATACCTTCTGAATTTGCAAAATTTTTGTAATATTCCTTCGGATTGTTCATCGGATGTAGGAAAGCTGTAAATTTTTTATTACTTAGAAGGATCTTGTTATTGACCTTCATTATTCTTTAACATTGACCTTTATTATTATTCTTTCAGACTCTAACAGCATGTGCCACAGACCTGATGGCCCTTGTCTTGTTGACGCCCCCTGGTGAGTTTGGAGTTGACATCGCTCTTGGCAGTAGTCAGCGCTTTGGTACTTCCCCAGGCTACGGGGGACCGCACGCTGCCTTCTTTGCTGTCAGAGATTACCTGAAGCGTCAGATGCCTGGTCGCATTGTTGGTATCACAAAGTAAGTATACAATCAGTTCCTCTCGTTGGGAAGATGGGAGATTGCCGATAGGAGAATATTTTTGGATAAATTATGTTAGTATATTAGAGTTCACTATATAAAATGGCTTGATCTTGATTTATAAGAATCTTTTGAAGTAATCTAATCGGGGATTTAAACCGATCGTTTTGTTTGAATGCCAGACTTGGTCAACTCTTTATCTGATTGCACTTTATCCAAACAGGGACTCCGCTGGAAACCCAGCCATGAGGCTGTCACTTCAGACTCGGGAACAACATATCAGGAGGGAGAAGGCAACCAGTAACATCTGCACATCTCAGGCTCTTCTCGCAAACCTGTCGGCCATGTACGCAGTTTATCATGGACCTCAGGGACTACACCACATCGCCAGGAGAATCCACATGGCTACAGTCATTCTTTCTCAAGGTAGGTTGTCAGTACCCTTTTCATCTCTACCTTTGACTTAAGATTACAAACAATCTTTCTGAATGTTCCCAAATAGCTGGATCGAGACTCTCCAACTTTTGTAAAACTATAGATTGCAAAAAAGATATCTGTTTAAAATAATGTGTGCTCTTGAGTCTAAGTAAGTAACCTAAAGACATATCTTTAACACGATACTCTGCAGAACTAATCAAATGAATGTTTATAGTATTCATCTTGGGTTCTTTAATTTTCAGGTATTCAGAACTGTGGAATTGAACTAAAAAACAATGGTCAGTTCTTTGATACAATCAAGGTCCAGTGCAATGGCCAGAAAGCTAGCATTTTGAAGAGAGCCGAGGAGAAACAGATCAACTTCAGGATCTATGATGATGGATGTGTAAGTACAATGCATTATTTTTTAAAGGATGTTAGAGTTATCCAGTGATATAAGTAGCATATATATGGACAATTTAGTAAATTCACTCCATCATTGAAAATAAATCTTCAACTGAATGCAGAATTAAAAGGAATTCAAATGTAGTATCCGAGGCATTTTCATCACAACTGGGAATTTTAGAGCAACTCTAAGTCGCACTTAAATCTTGGTGAAACACCCAGCTTTGTTTTTTTAGGAATATCTACCACTTATTAGTTATGCTTTGTTCTTTCTTCTTCCACTTACAGGTTGGCATTGCCCTTGATGAAACCGTGGAGGAGAAGGACCTCAACGATCTTCTTTGGGTGATGGGCAGCAAACAAACCGCTGCAGAGGTTGCTCAAGAAATCGCCCAGGCGCCTCCTGCAACCGGTGTCATAGATGGCCAGTTTTCCAGGAGGTCAGAGATCCTCACCCATGAGGTCTTCAACAGGTCAGTTTACCATGCTTGATCCTCTCCAGAAACAATTCTTGTACAATATTCATAACATATTCTTTTAAATCGAATGACAAAAGTATGGATGAATATTTCTGGCTTCACATGAGCTGACCAAGGCATTTTGATTATCCTAGAACTATTTCCTATCTGATACTCCATGAGTTGTGTGAATCCTGTTTCAATGTCCAAAATGACCACACTTATAGATTCTCAGTCTTGAATAAGTATTGATTGTGGCATTATGCTATCCTGAGATTAACGCCTGATTTCTGGTTTGCACCCTTGCAGCTACCATGCAGAGACTGCCATGGTCCGCTACATGAAAGAACTGGAGAACAAGGACCTGTCCCTCGTTCATTCCATGATGCCTCTTGGCTCCTGCACCATGAAACTCAACAGCACATCAGAACTTGCGGTAAGTTCCCTGGCCTGTGGACCTATTAAAACCTCAGAAGCTTTCTGTCCCATTCTTTGCCAATTGTAGTACTGGAAATGGAACTAATCTGAGCTTGCTTGTTGTTATTGAAATGATTTGTTATATTTGATACGAAGCTTTGTTGATCTGACTGCTGGGAACTTGTAGGAATTTCTATGGTTATTGCCATTATTCTCACAGTAACAGAAGTGACTTATTCATTACTCTTCTGATTTTTTTCCCTCTGCAGCCCGTTTCCTGGCCAGAGTTCAACAGTCTTCACCCATTCGTTCCAGTCGACCAGGCAGAGGGTTACACAGAACTCTTCAATGAACTAGAAAAGGACCTTTGCGAGATCACAGGCTATGACAAGTTTTCATTCCAGCCAAACAGCGGTGCTCAGGGCGAGTTTGCTGGCCTGATGTCCATCCGTGCCTACCAGCAGAGTATCGACCAGGGACACAGAAATGTAAGTCAACTTCCTTCTTAAGGATAGTATCATAAGAAAGAATAGATATGTAGAGATGAATATGGGGATATTTCACATAACTTTAAAACTTACATCGTCACTTAAACTTAATATTTATTAATGAAATCCTTCCATCTAGTAAGATGAGAGTATGGTCCTTCAAATGACATCTACATTTCTTCGAGTATCCATACAAAGATGGTCTTTGAATGTATAGGGAATAACATGTATTAAAAGAGAGGGATGAACAGTTTCAATTTTTTGTTTGTACAGAAACTTATGTTTTTATATTGTATTTATTCCTTTTCCCCTTAGGTTTGTCTGATTCCAACTTCTGCCCATGGTACCAACCCAGCCAGTGCCCAGATGGCTGGTATGAGTGTAAAATCTGTAAAGGTCACTCCCTCTGGAAGCATCGACTTCACTGACCTCGAGAAGAAGGTCAACAAGTACAAGGACAGACTAGGTGCCATCATGGTCACATACCCATCCACCAATGGCATCTTCGATGAGGGCATCAAGGAACTCTGCGAGATGGTTCATCATTTTGGAGGCCAGGTGTACCTAGACGGTGCCAACATGAACGCCCAGGTGGGACTCTGCCGCCCCGGAGACTACGGCTCTGACGTGTCGCATCTTAATCTTCACAAAACTTTCTGCATCCCCCATGGAGGTGGAGGACCAGGCATGGGACCCATTGGAGTGTGAGTATCTTTCTTATGCCATTACCTTTTCGTTACCCATCTGATGATCCATTTAGTTAATATATTAATGGGAGTTTCAAAATTCTATGCACCGAATTGGAAAATTCTGATTAAATTGCTTGTTAGTTAGTTCATTTTTTTTTCAATCGAAATTACTTTGCAGAATAGATTTTTTTCAATGCCAACCGGATAATTATGGACTTTCTTTCTTATCTATTTTGTCCTACAGTAAGGCACATCTTGCTCCATTCTTGCCAACCCATGATGTCATCCCCGTCCCTGGAACCAACCAAGCCTTTGGCTCTGTCAGTGCTGCTCCTTGGGGCTCCTCGTCCATCCTTCCAATCTCCTATGCATACATCAAGATGATGGGAGCCAGAGGACTGAGGAAGGCCTCTGAACTAGCAATCCTCAATGCCAACTACATGATGAAGAGGTTGGAAGACTCCTACAGCATCCTCTACAAAGGCACCAACGGATTCGTGGCGCACGAGTTCATCCTCGACACCCGTGAGTTCAAGAAGGATGGCATCGAGGCTATCGACATCGCTAAACGTCTCCAGGACTTTGGCTTCCACGCTCCCACGGTTTCGTGGCCAGTCACAAACACGTTGATGGTTGAGCCAACAGAGAGCGAGGACAAGGCCGAGATGGACAGATACTGTGATGCACTCTTGTGTAAGTTTGAAAACATTACTTGATAGGTACTACAAACTTTTCCTCAGGGAACTCGGCTTGCACGCCCCTAAGAAACTAATCTTTATTGAAGAGTTAAAATTCTAAGAGTAAAACCAAAAAAGCAGGACATTCTAGGCACCTTTCTGTGATGCATATCTTAACTAAAAAATTAATTTCAGTAGTAATGTAACCATCTTCCTGATAACATTGGTAATTGAATTCTAAATCTCTGTATTCTCTCTCTCCACTACAGACATCCGCTCTGAGATCCAGGACATCCAAGATGGCCGCATTGAAGCAAAAGACAGTTCTATCAAGAATGCCCCACACACTGCTGCATCCGTCATGACTGCTGATTGGAACAGACCGTACACAAGGGAACAGGCTGTCTATCCTCTGGTGAGTGTACTTTATCGTCAAACAAAACCTAAAAATTAACCAATATCTGTTGGAAATGGAACTGTGTGTTTAACACAAAATTTTGCCAGAATCTGGGATAAATTACATGGGGAGCCTGGGTAGATTTGGTAGATTTCATCCCTGAAATGGTCAAAACGGCCCTGGACAATAAGGAAGAGCCAATCGAAAACCCTGATTCATTGCGGTGTGAAAGATTATCCAATGTTGAAAGTTTTAGACAGTAGAGTTTGAAAATATCCCCCGAGAATACCCTAAACAATGCCTGGACAGAATTCCAATTATAAGTTTTTGAACGTGATGTTTAATGTGATCAATTAATGTTACAAAGGTATTTACAAATCAAAGAAATATATGATTCTCGAATACTGTGACAAACATTGCTAACTTGCTCGTAAATCTTTCCTCTTTGTTCTAACAGCCCTTCGTCCGTCCTGACACCAAGTTTTGGCCGTCTGTAGGCAGAGTGGACGATGTCTTTGGGGATCAGAACCTGAAATGCAGCTGCCCGCCGGTCGAGGCTTATTCCGAGTCAGACTCCGACGCAGAGCCCTTCTACGAGCTGGAAATTTAAACAGCTAGAAACTTTCACGGAAGACAAACAAAGAAGTGATGAAATAATGATAACGAAGTGAACTTCAAATTGGACAAATGAGATGTAGAAAGACTTAAAGCTGCCAACCAAAGAATGAGAAGCAACTACAACTCGTGGATTTTTTTATCCTAAGATGAAGCAATGAGCATGCAGTGGAGGGTTGATGGTACTCCAGCATTGCCAACAGTATCTGAAATAAGACTTCCCCGAATTGATAGGACAATTCATCAAGGGCAGTATCAGGCCCTAAGACTGTCAAAGAATTGATGATCACCTCGTAAGAGCTTTTGCAACGGCATGCATCAGCATAGTCTTACAGACATCCTTGTGATGGAAAGAGGATTGTCATTACTAGGACTTAATATCTACATGCATATTCTTAAGTGCCTTTTTAAAACGATAAGACTGGGAGATGTAACATGGTTTTGTTTAAGTTTTGGGATTATTAATACAAATAATCTGAAATTGATCAGGGTTAATGATCAGTCAGTCCAGGTAAATGTTTTATCTGTTTTGATTTACAAATTTTGTTTCATCTTAAGTGCAATGTAAATGGATAATCCCAATAGGACTTAAAAACCCTGTGATTTGAAAGTCCTGTATGAATTCTTTGCTTGCGTTTATAGTTGTTGTTTTTTTGGTCGTAAAAATGATGGAACTAGCTTAAGTATTCATTAAAATGTTACAATCGATGAGAAGAATTTTAATAATTCTGTATTCTCATATCTTGGCTTTAACTGTGTAAGGTACAAGCAGTAGAATTTCATTTTTTTTAATGTGAAAACATTCCTTGAAGAATCGAAGGTCATTTATTATTATTCTGTAATACTTTGGATACTAGCCTTGTTTTAAAGGTATAGTTGACTTATTTTGCATAAGATGTGTATATGTGAATGTGATGTCATTGCTTAAGTTTTATACCCCATATCACTGTGTGATAATGGTTGTTGATGTTGAGCTGTTATTTTGAATGATAAGTATATTGGTCATACTGCAAACAAGATATGTCTTGGTGAGTATGATGCATAGCTGTGTGTGTTTTTTTATGTCATGATTTCTCGAGCATTTAATTGGGGATGTACATGTATTTTTTTATACATGAGTGAATGAAAGTGTAGTAATTTATTTATTCAAAATGCATTCTGACAACTCTTGGCGTACATGTTTATATTTGTATTCCAGGAAAGATGCTTTTATTTCCTTTTACATTGTCAAGATATGCTTATTGAGTTCTATATTGTGTGTGCTTAGTTTTAATTTATCTTAAGTAAAAACTCATGTTCATACCCCCCACACTGCTCTGTCATGCAGTATATCTATGCTCGGCTCTATGCTATGTATTTAATAAGAATGATATTTGTATAGTGCAGGAATGTAAAAATGTTATTTTAACGCCTACTGAAAATGTACAGAGATTAATCAGTAGGCTCGTTAGAAGTTTTTTCGATGATGTACTATGTGAATATCACTTACCCGTTATTTAAGAAAACATGAAAAACAAAGAAAAAAATACATAAATGATTTACATTCAAACATAATCTATATAGTGTGTGTCTTGTAATTTCATTCATGTTTGTAAAATGTATGTGTGTTGAAATCAGAGGCTGAAAGAAAGTTAAGGTTTGACAATTGATGATCGTGAGAAAACAAATTGATTTATAGAGGGGGGACGGAGATAGAAAGAGAGTGAGAGGAAGATAGAGCGAGAGGGTGGGGAAAATAAGGACATAATAGAGTATGGATTGAAATAGAAACGAAAACCCAGATGTTCCATACGAAATCCATAGGCGGATCTAGGGGAGGGGCCCGGGCCCCCTATTGGTGGAGCAAAAAAAAGGGGGATGAGGAAATAAATGATAAAAAGGGGAAAGAGAGGAGGAAGACGAGTGAATTAAAAAAACTTGAAAAAAACAACAATTATGTCACTATATACAATATTCGCTTGCGCTTCGCGCTCGCAATGCCTGTTTGATTAGAAACATGAGCTCAATAGGCTGATAGGGAGCTTAAACTTATCAAGTTTTTGAATATACAAAATACAAAATACAATATACAAAACATATATCAGCTCGGACATCAAGCTTTCATCATGTTGACCTACAAATTGATTTTTTTAAAGTGCTCTCGATGTAAAATGTCCGAATGTCTGAATATCAATGTTTTTGGCTCGCGCTGCGCGCTCGTATTATTTGATTTGCCAAGTACCATATTGTCTTTGTGTATTCCATAAGGTTTTCAAAACGTATCAGCTAGCGCTGTGCGCTCGCATTTTGATTGATAAGTTATGTATACCTCTATATTAATTCTAAAACGAACTACTTTAAAATCCCCTTTTCATGACAGTTTATCAAAAATTTCGACTCGCGATTTTAACCCATCAATCCTATTAATAATTACAAAAGTGCTTAATGTCCAGTTTTCAGGCCTTAATATCAACAAATTTCGCGCTCTCATTAGGCTTATTAGATTGATGAATAAGATAACATTCATGAATTCTTAATAACTGAATTATCCCCTTTTTCAGAATGGAATATCGACAAGTTTCGTCTCGCGCTCAGGAAGATGAATAGGAAGATAGTGAATATTTTCATATGATAACACAATGTCCTTAGAATGTCCCGGTCCTGGGTCAAAATGATTAAGAAAATATATAAGCTCGAGCTCGCATCATTTATGTAATGCGATCCACTTCTTCTTCCCAATTTTCCTACACAGTGCTTTGAATATTGTTTAAATAACCCTTTTTCAGTTCGGAATATCAAATATTTACAGCTTGCGCTTCGCGTTCGTATAATTTATTTTCATGATAAAAAAATGTATTCAGAATGCCCAGAATCTAGGTCTAAATCTAAAACACGCGCACGCATGTTTATGAGATACACAGGTTGTTCTTTATTTAAAACGTTATTATCCAGTTTCAGATCAGAATATCTTATTTTGCTCGCGCTTCGCACTTGCATTATTAATGTAGGAAGATACCCAGATACCCATTCTTTTCCTGATTCATAAGACGGGCACAAGAACGCTTAGCGTTCGCATTATTGTTTAGTTATTTCTATCCTGTTCATGATTACAAAAAGTGCTTGGAATTTCCATTTTTTTAGGTCGGAATGTCACAAACTTTCAGCACGCGCGCTTCGCGTTCGCATTTATTTTTTAAAAATTTAATTGTCGAAATATGTATCGTCTTCATAGCTTGCTGCAAACAGTCCTTAACAGGTCCCTTTAAGATCAGGTCAGAACTTATTTTAAGAATTTTTGATTGCGCTTCGCGCTTGCAGTAATGATCTAGTTTCTGACAGCATATTGTTTTTATTCTGCATTTGATTAAAAAAAAATGTTTTTCCTATTTTCGTTTTGTTTAATTTGTGACTCTGTTTATTGTGAGAAATATTGATTTGTCATTGTAACTTTTGTGAGATAATTTAAAAAAAAATGTATATTTTATTTTGATTGTAATCCTGTATTTTTCTATTTGAAATCAATAAGAATAAACTTGAAACTTGTTCAGGATCACAAACATTGCCCAGAATGTTCAATATTCAGGACAAAATGCATGAAATTTCAGCTCGCGCTTCGCGCTGGCACTATTTAAATAGGGCTTATGAGATTATTATACATTTATATTGTTTTAAAAGAATAAAGCTAGAAATTGACTGTTAGCGGCCGATCGGCTAAAATATGGGTGAAAAAAATTTATGTTCCCCCCTGCTATTGGCGAAAGCTCGATCCACCCCTGGAAAACCAAATTATTATTGAACCTTGCTGAACTTAGAAGAGAGAGAGGGGCACTAGCGTACCTACGGGGGGGGGGGGGGCAGAGGGGGCAGTCTGCCCCCCCCCCCTGACGAGCTTGAAAGACCTTTTTTGCCCCCCTGACGAGCTTGAAGACATTTTTTTTTTTTTTGCTTGTCAAATTTTTTTCTGGTACGAAATCCTTCATTTGTGATTGAAGACCTTTTTTTTTTTTTTTTGCTTGTCAAATTTTTTTCTGGTACGAAATCCTTCATTTGTGATTGAAGACCTTTTTTTTTTTTTTTTTGCTTGTCAAATTTTTTGGCGGACGGTTTTGCCCCCCCCCCCCTGTGAAAAATCCTAGGTACGCCACTGGAGAGGGGGGTTGCTTTTTTTTGGGGGGGGGTGAACATAAAGGAATATCCCGATGTGACCTTGATTGTGTATCCTTTTAGGGAGGACAAAGTGAAGATGAAAATAAAATCCATATAAAAACTGAAGGCTGTCAGATTTTGGGGATCAAAAGGGCCCGATTTCGATTTTTTTTTTCTGTACCCCCACCATTTTGAAGTCTTTAAACTGCCTCTTTTAATGGGAGCACTAACCAGTATATGGATGCACAATCTTATTATTTTAATGGTCTTATCGTGACCTATACCGAAAAATCAGTCTATTTCGGTCTGGATATATTCCGCTGAGACTTCGTCTGGCTTCGCAGCATCCCCATGAAAATAATATTAAAAAGTGTTTAAAAAAAGGCTCCTCCCGAAACGACGGATTTTTTTCAGTCTAATAATGAACTTGCATTTCAAACTGAGTTTTGTCCACACAAGCCATGAGAGGGCGAAGAAAAGAGGGAGAGGAAAAGGAAGGGGATGTGGATGATTTCTTTCTGATTTTCAAGGCACAAAACTCCTTTCTCCCACTTGAATTTCTGATCAAGACGATTTTCAAGAACGCAATAAACTTGGAAAATGCCCAATATTGCTCGGGAATTTCTGCACGTGGTCGGTTTTCAGAGTTTACCCAACTGATACCGATGATTGCATTTCAATCGCTACTTCATCAAGCAATAATTTTAGTAAACAGAAAACTGCTGACAGTAAGCAAACATAAGAATACTCTCCATGAGTTTACCTTTGATATCAGTTGTTGATGATAAAAATATATCTTAATTTTATTTAAGATAACGCGATTATGATATTGACATGAGTAAAAGAAACGTACTAAAAATAAATCATTGTTTTAACAGTCAATCAATTTACTGATTTTCAGGGGCGTATATCCAGTATAGTCCAATGGGGGGGGGGGGGAATCATCATTTTCCGCGAACGCCTGCTATTGGATTCGCCTGTCAGTTTTCACATTTCGCCTCTTCTCCCTTTTGGTTGAGGGTCGACCTTTTGACAGTTACTTTTGTTTTGTCCTTTTAATTGTTCAATTCCTTGCATAACAAATGGAAAGGAACAATAAGCTCCCCTGCCCCTGTATCCCATCCCTCCCCCTTAAATTCAATCTCATATATATTTATTCTGCCCCCCCCTCTTTTTGCCCCGTCTGTTGGAGGAGGCGGTCCCTTCGGTCCTACTGGATTCGCCTGTCATTTTTCACACTCCCCTCTTGGTTGGGGACCTTGTGACAATTAATTTTGTTTTGTCCTTTTTATTGTTCAATTCATTGGATAACAAAAGGATAAGGAACCACAAGTTCTCCCCATCCCCGTATCCCATCCCTCCCCCCTTAAATTCAATCTTCTTATATGCTTCAAAGTTACCTAACATTTTATTGGGGAGTTCATAAGATTCTCCGACATAATTTCTGAGGGAAAATTATTCCATATCATCTTAAAATATGATGGGTGCATAGATGTCACAAGACATCTTGTGCTGTTTGCGCAAAATGGACAAGGCCCACGCATTTACAAGGGGGGGGGGGGGGGTGGCCTTCGTGACTGGGGATATTCTTCCTTAACACGGCCCTTGTTCCAGAAATACATCTTTAGCTTGGAGAAGAACCGGAGATGCAAGCAAATTAGTCCATTGCTCTTCACTGTATACATGGAATATAACGCTGTATATAAGTCCGTCACTCTCTGAATGAACTATTATTTTGAAGAAAAAAATGTTTAACAATATTGTTTGAATTTTTAAACAAGTTCTTTAAAAGTTTAAAGAAATTGTTTAAAAGTTTAAACGATCGTTGTTAGAGTGACGGGCTGAAACAGCGTTGCTTGAAACAGCGTTTTGATAAGTAACGTGTTGTTTAACATAAGGATGGCGATAGTTTCCCTTTTTTGTGAAAACCCGTGATTAACTGTTTCAATAGTTTGAATCTGTTTCAAGAATGATGGCAAGATTTTCAGAACAATTATTTGATAGGGGCATATATACTTTCGGTTACACAAAGTATCAATATTTATCCACCTTGAAATCATGCCCCTATAATATCTCCATGTTTGGATAACGGTAGTTTTCATTCCAGTGTCTAGAACCATAGACTATCATGAGCGTGTGTTTTGGGGGTGTGTCGGGGGCACGGCTGATAATCATCTCTTTATGACATCCTTGACTCGAGTAAACTCTGGGCATGAGTCACGCGAGCGCGAACTTTACCAAAACTTTGTCATTTTTTGTTGCCATTAAATTAGTTATAGTCGATCACAAACCCAGATAACCTAATAACGATTTAAACACAAATAGATGAGGTGCCATTCGCAAGGGGGTGGGGGGGGGGGGGGGTACAGAGTGTCACTCTAAAAGTGTCCCTTTTAAAATGTGCTGATCGCAAGTTTTTTTTTCGTATAATATAGTGACCACCCCCTTTCTTTCAACTCTTTCAAAAATATGCATCATTTCACCGTATAAAATGCCCTCTTAAAAAAAATGGGTAAAATGCTCCATGAGGGTAATAATGTGTCCAACCAACATTTGGTATTTCTTTTGGGCATTTTTATTCATCCAGTGTGATGAAAATTTTGCCCATTCTACAGTAATTACTGCTTATTTTTTAAACCTTACTGGACAATACGCTTCCCGAATTGGGTAAAATACTGCCCCAAATTGGACACATTACCCTCGTGCTGGTTAAAATTTTACCCAATATTTTTTTACAGTGATAATATAGTCCTAACTGTTATGCCTTCACTCTCAAAACAGAGA
Organism: Lytechinus pictus; assembly: GCF_037042905.1. Lineage (NCBI taxonomy): Eukaryota > Metazoa > Echinodermata > Echinoidea > Temnopleuroida > Toxopneustidae > Lytechinus > Lytechinus pictus. The sequence continues at coordinate 11,885,266 of NC_087255.1, forward strand.
GTAAAAATTTACCCAATATCGGGTAGAAAGGGAACATGCATGTTTGCTGGGTAATTTTCCCCCCAATATTGAGCAAAATTCAAGTTTCAAGGGTAAATTTCAACGCAACATTCCGTAAAATTTATAACATATTTGATATCTTTTTACCCAACAAACAAATTTGGTAAACTTTTTTTAGAGTGTTTGATCCGTTTTTCCCTAGATAGTGCCCCCTTCCTAGCTCTTGGATAGCACTCACTTTAAATTCTGCATGAGTTCATTTTTTACATGTTTTATAAGAAGCGATAAAGGACAATATACAACCCTCAGTGAGTCACAGCTAGGCTCCATCGTGAATGTACTCATAATATTAAAAATATGGCTATCGCTATCATAATATTCATACTCTCACATTACGTATTAATTCAGTTGTGAATATTCCAAATTTAATATGTGATATTATTCAATTCATATATTTCATAATTATGAATATTATGCAACACAACATACGACTGTGCATCTGTTTTCTTTTTGATATTTTTTTTCATCGTAGGCTACTGTCCGACCAGTTATAATTTGATTTAAAAAAACCTGCGGAAAACCACACCGGCAGTCAAATCGGAATTGTTGATGCAAGGTGTATGTTTGATAACGATCGCTAAACATCAATAGTATCTTTAAAATAGTATTTTAAACATAAACAGATATGGGACAAAAGTTCACTACTCTCGGTTTTGACTTTGGAATTGTAACGACGAGGCAGCAGAAATCGATCGAGAACCAGTATAAACCGGTTCGTGAATGTTCGTTGTATGGTCTCACGGATTGAAATTGTTCGAATGGTGGCGGTATAGTGCGGTGGGTATCCTTGGACTACATACTGTACATGAAATCCGGGGTTCGATTCCCGGTACTGTGCGTATGTGGAGAAAGATATATATATATATATATATATATATATATATAGATAGATAGATAGATAGATAGATAGATAGATAGATAGATAGATAGATAGATAGATAGATAGATAGATAGATAGATAGATAGATAGATAGATAGATAGATAGATAGATAGATAGATAGATAGATAGATAGAAAGATAGAAAGATAGAGAGAGGGAGGGAGGGAGAAAGAGGGGGAGAGAGAGATGGGAAGAGGGGAGGGGTGCAGATGAAGATAACTTATTGAAAATATTGGGGGTTTTCCCGTTTATGGCGCACAGTGGCGGACCGTGACACAGAGGAGACAAAGCATGGGGGGGGGGGGGCACAGCATTGTTCACAAACAATACAGTGCCCCTCCAATGCTTTGTCTCCTCCGGGTCACGGTCCGCTACTGATGGCGCATATAGGCCTATATATTTTTTCTTAGGCCTATACGTCTTTTCAAGACGATTTACAAGAACGCCATGATTATTATTTTTTTGTACATTTGTTTACTTTCAAAATTCAATTGCTGCATTTGATCTCCAGGTGGCACTGGGGTATGAAGTGTACATCAAATCTGCTGACACAAAAGAAAACATCAAGATATTATGAGTTAACAGTTGATATAAAAATTGCATCGTGTGCTTATTATGTTGACAAACGAAGATAACCTCGATTAAGTCCATAAATATTGATATTAGATTATTGCGTTTTCAAAATTTTCATTACAAACATTCATTAGTCTTTAGTATACTGCCGCGTCAAAATAATTATATTAAAAATGCAGGGGCCATCAGCGATCGTAAGCAAAATTCTAGGGCTTATAGGCTAAACTTAATCATGAGAAGAGGTAAGGCTGTAAATATAGGATAGCAAAATTACAAGGGGTTGAAAGTGTTTTTAACTTCAAAATCTAACTCAATTGTACTCACAATTCCTTTTCATTATGACATAATCAAAATGCAAATGTTCAAATTCACGGTCACAAATGGACAATGGTATGTCATACGAAGTCACGTTGTATAATATCATGCTGGTCGAACAATGTTGCGTCGGTCGTCGAAGAAAAAAAACGTAAAGTAAATTGTCAAAACATTTCCGGACATGGTCGCGGGGGTGCCCGGGGGGTGCATTTTTTTTTCTGGGGGTGCGGAGCAACCACTGGAAATTATAGATTGGTAAGCTATTGAGTTTTGACCGAAATGACCTACATTTTGTACATTATTTTGGAAGTGAAAAAGATTTTTTGTTTTTCCTTTTCTTGACAAACTTAAACAAAAACAGTTAAACCAGCCCCCCCCCCCCATTAAAAATCGTTCCCAGGCCCTGTCCGTAGACCCGCCTTTTTGTGACGAAAACCATCCAAACTTGTTAGTAATTTATGGTGCGATATCATATCGAACAATATACGAACGAAACTCATAAAATCTAGGTGCATCTAATTTTATTCGGGGGCTTTCATACATGGCCTGGGAAGCGGGGGTGTGATCAGAACCCCCAAAATTTTCCTTGGGGGTGCTGCGTGGATTATTCTCCATAGGCAGCACCCCAATAATTCTGGTTAGTGTTAAACAATTGAGAAATGTAAGCAAAATGAGATATTTTGGGGTAAAACCCCTTTCCTTTTTTTTTTGCTGATCAAATTTCATTTTGAAGTGACTTTTTTTTCTTGTCAAATTAACATCAGCACCCCCAGTAAAAAAAATCGTTCCCAGTGCCCTGTTTTCATACATAAGCTCTCTCTCTCCCTCTCTCTCTCCCTTTTGAGCTACGATCATTTTATGGTTGAAAAAATATACGTCAAACGTTCCAATAATGAGCCCGAGACTCGTGATCACTGATCTCTTGATAGATCAGTGCTCGTGATTTGCTCGTGATATCCACGTACGTGTTATCCCCATTCTGAGAGCACTCTCGTAAATCCAGATGAGGGGGGAATATCACCCACTTTTGGGAGATAGAGGGGGGGGGGGGAGAGGAGCTAGGGGTATAGATCTTAGGTGGGAGTGATTGGAAGACAATACAGGGAATGATTAATATGAAATAGGAAAATGTTTGTTGATTTCAAAGCTTCAAAATGTTATGATTCTCCATGACAAGGAAACAATGGGGCCTATTCCTCGTGGAAAGAATTCTGTATAGGGCCTATAAGGCCTACTCTGAAGATAATCATGTAATGAGGTAAGTTTGTAGATAAAATATTTGACAAGTCAAAGTGAAAGGGCTTGGAAGTGTGTTTAACTTCAAAATATAACTCTATTGTAGTCACAATATCTTTTCACGATGGCATATTAAACTCGTTTTAAGAAAACAATTTTTACTGAATAACGATGTCTGGGAAACCAAGACTAATTCGAGGTCATATCACTGTATACAGATGGGTCACATTCACGGTCACATGGACAATAGCACGTTCTTACGAAGTCACGTTGTATATCATGCTGGTCGAACAATGACTATGTGGTATGTTGCGTCGAAGGAGACCGTCGAGAAATTATTATTGTCGAAACATTTCAGCGGATAGGCCACCTGGAAGCCTGGACTGGAAGCGGGGTGCAAGAACTTTCTGAGAGTGCGGAAGAACGTACCCCTGGAGAAAAGAGCGAGTTTTTCTGACAAAAACTGTCCCCCCCCTTTTTTTAATACAAATCGGCACCTCCATGTTTTAAAAATCGTTGTCATGCATGTCCCTGACGTACATATGGGGGGAGGGGGCTTGGGGCCGTGGACCCCCCCCCCCCCCAAAAAAAAAAAAAAATCACGACCAATAAAAAAAGAAAAGGAAAGAGAACGGTGATCAAAGATATCTTCTGAAAATTATGTCAAAATCCATCCCGAAATTGGATTTTGTAATAGAACTTTCGAAATTATTGCTCGCTCGCAACTATACAACTTTTGCCGATACACCATATCTGGCCCCCTCAATTTTTTTCGGCTCTCTACACCACTGGTCGAAAGCACTGGCATAAGTCCAGGCGATATAGTATCCACCACTTTTTTAAGGAGAGGGGGGGGGGGGGGTAGGTATAGGGTAAAAGTGATTGGAAGGCAATTCCGGTATTATAATAACATGAAAGAGGAAAATGTTTACTGATTTAAAAGCTTGATTTTTATTATTTGATTTGGTAAGATATCTCGCTGCAAAGAATGGGAAATATAGTTATTTCAATTAGTGAGAATATGGAAATATGAAAGAAAGAAGAAGAAAACAAATTCCCACACAATGTTACCTGGGAATCGTATCTAGCCAACAATAAAAATATTAAAAATAGACATGGATATAAAAAGTTCGTCTCTATTGTGATTCAACTGTTTACAACCGATTTGAAAGACACATGAAAATCTAAAGGGAACCAGTTTAAACTGGTTTGAAAAGCTGTGGGGTCTAGTCTCAATCATTCAGACGTCGATATTTTTTTGTCTCGTCTTCACCAACGTTTCCATCTGATAAAGTATAGTATTTTCAGTATATTCCACTGTCAGTAGGCCTATTTTATGTGCTCCATTAGTATATATATAGACCTGGATCTATAGATGCACTTGATCATCTATGACAGTACCAGATATAGGAATGTCAACAAAAAGATGATGAATTTCCGAAGTGCGTCACATCAAAGTTTCATCCCGTTTTTTCCACCCCTATTAAATTCAATGTTTTTCATCATACTTGTAACTTATGCATAAACTTGTCATTAAAAAAAACGTTTAGGCTGAAAGACTACAATCGCACGCCAGTTTGTTTTTGCCTGACAGCCGTGCTCCAGTTTTGGGTTCGCCATGTTATGGAGGTAAACCTTTTTTTTTACATCCAAGTTTATATAAGGGAATTTCATTACCACGAGATTCGTGCCTAGATAGTCTGCATTCTTATCCATAATGGTACTTTGTCTTCGTCAGTATGTTATTGTCATTTTGTCCTCATTTTTCATTAATAGCAATATTTGTTTGACATTTTCAAAACATGTTTCAGTATTAATGTAAATAAAGAGCAAATGTGGATAATCTGTATATCTTTTGTTTTCCCAGTGCTCAGTCTTTGTGGTGGCAACCTCCCATTAGCAAAACCAAGCTCGAATCTGTTTCTATGATATATTTCTGCCTTTATACGTTTTATTTATTTATTTTACAAAGAAATACGATGACCTGAAGATGAAGAAAGGAGAAGTAGGAAAAGAATAAAAAGATGGAAGAGAAGAAGTAGAAGAAAAAGGAGAAGGAAGAGGGCAGGGAGAACAAGAGGAATATGAAGAGAGGAGCAGAAGGAGAATAAGAGGAAGAAGATGAAGAGAAAGAAGAAGAGGACGAGAAGAAGAGACTTTGTTCTTTTCCTGTTCCATTTTACCATTCAATAATTTACTCCCCCTCTCCCTGATTTCTTAATAATCCTGGATGTTTCCTTATTTCTCACAATCATGATTACATTTCCCCTTTCTTTCCATATTCTCTTCTCTTTTTATTCATTTCTTTCCCTTCCTTTATTTCTACTCTTGTCACTTCTCCCTGTTCTCATTTTCCCCGGTATTTTTTTGAATTTCTCGGCGAAAGCCGTTGGGGGGGGGGGGGGGTTCAGGCTAGATCGCCCCAGATTACGCCACTTGATACCAATTGTACAGTAATACTTGGTCATGTCCACGTTTCATGATATAAGTCTTAGGTTTTGATGACATTTCAAACACTTGACTTGGTTAAGCTGCCGCCACCCTTGCCGTCGGAAAAGCAGCGCCTATAGTCTCGCCCCCTACCCACTCTATAGGCCGCCAGCACTGTCTGAAAGAATGATAAGCACAATCACAAACAAAAGACCAAGAGATATGTTTACTTTGTACATGTTTATTTGTGAGGACATAAATTCGTTGTCGTTGCAAAAAACGCCCTTAGCACCGTACTTTCGTGCATTGCATGCGCGCAGAAACGCCCTTAGTTGCGTAAGGGCGTTTCTGCACCAGTGAGGTGCGCGGAAGTGTGGTGCTAAGGGCGTTCCTGCACCGACACAACAAATCATTGCCTTAATAAGATAGCCTGAAACAATATGGCAGCACAAAGGTTCTTACCCATGCAAAATACAGTGTTGTACAAATTAAGAAAAGAACATTTGAACACTGGACAGCAAATCATTGAAAACTCGAACGATCACTGAAGGTGATTGATATCCCTCCCGTACACTGTTACCATGGCAACAGTTTCCATCACATGAATTTAAGAATTATACCATCACTGGAGACCTTCAAATCTAAACTGAAGTCTTATCTTTTCTAATAGTATTAGATATTGGCACTTTGACACTGATCCGAACTCTCTCATTCTTTCTTTTCTTGTGTGCCTTGGAATAGAATATTTCTAGATAGATGGCGCTATATAAATGCCTATTATTATTATCATGAAAAATATGTCTTGCCAATTTTTACCTCAAGACCAATGTGTGAATCAAATTTCATGAGAATTGGTTAAAAACTGATGAAATAGTAGTACAAACTACAAGATTTTTACAAATTTTGGGCATATAATGTTGTTACCATGGCAACACAATTTCTGACACACACAAAATATGTCTCCCGCACATCTTTTCTTTGAAAACCAATGTGTGAGCCAAATTACATGAGAGTACAGAAGCAATCCATGAAATATTATAATTGGGGGAGAAGATCCTTTGTTCATGCATGCCCCATGCTGTGGAACAGACTTCCTGAAGACATCAAAGACTGTATCTCTGTTGAGTCTTTCAAAAATGATCTTAAAACATTCCTTTTCACTTCTTAATTTCTTCATGCACATTGAGCACTCTACAGAGTGGATTTGATGCTTTATAAAGTCACATGTATTATACATCTATATATAATAATAATAATAGGCATTTATATAGCGCCATCTATCTAGAAATATTCTATTCCGAGGCGCATTGTTTATTATTATTACCCCGGCTTTAGCTCGAGCTGCCTTTCAGCGCTCAGTGCATTCAAGAAATTAATCCTGCTGGGTACCCATTCACCTCACCTGGGTTGAATGCAGCACAATGTGGATAAATTTCTTGCTGAAGGAAATTACGCCATGGCTGGGATTTGAACCCACGACCCTCAAGTCAGAAGACTAATCCACTGGGCCGCAACGCTCCATATACCTGAAAGAAGTGAAGGCTATATGATACTGGTCCTAGCTTCTCTTTTCCTTTTTAATAAACCAAGCTGTACCTCTGAATATACAATTTGAGTATTTTTTTTCTTCAAAATTTTGAAAACTATTAAAGCATTATCTTTAACTTGTAATTTTCACATAGATTACCCTGGTGAAAATAATTTAAAAACAAATACTTGATTTATCAAAGAGGAACAGAGAATCTACGACCAGTTTCATCTCGCCTTCCTTTCTTTCATCGAAATTCATCTAAATATGAAACCTTAAGGAGGTAGCAATGAGCCAATGATGACATTCTATGAACCCTGATATGGAAAAGCTTAAGATTACAATTACAATTCATTTACAGATATCCCAAATAAAATTATTTGTTATTTTTGCTCAATTAATATTAAATATTAATATATAATAAAATATAATGCTGCCATCTTTATTAAAAGTTGAAAATACATTCAGGTGTAATAAAAATATATCCATTTACTAATGGAAATAAAACTGAAAAATCCCCCAGTGTTATAATTTTTCAAAAATTAGTAAAACTTGAAAAAGCTAAGGTACAACAATGTAAGTTTTGTGTATATTCACTGCTTGCCAGCTGAAAAGAAAAAAAAACCCTCATATTATTGTTTTGAAACAAGGCTTTATTGTGACTTTTGACAGCCTAACTTACTTAACGCCAAACTGTGTCAGGAGAGTCGTGATTAGAAAGGTTCAAAAATAGATTTCCAGATTAAGAATTCGTTCATTAGAGATTTTTAGTATGAACCGATGAATCATGATCAGTGTTTAATACTCTGGAATTGAAATAAGATTTTAATCTGCGAGACATGATACTAATGTAGGATAAAAATTATTTCATACATTCTCAGTATAACACTTTAAAAATCTAAATCATATATTGTAACTTTAAAATACTTAAGAATGATAGCAAAGAAAGAATATCCCACATACACTATACATGTATGTGTCAGGCTGTATGGGGAAAGTGGGGATTTTCTATTTTTGGCTTGTACCCAGATAAAAAGATTGCATACTTGATCTGTAATTAAAAATAAACAATAGCAAAGTCAAAGAGTCACAAACTGCTGGCTTAGCAATGCAATTGTCACCAGGGTCCCATAACACAAAGCTTAGCAACGATCGTAGAACATTTTTCTACGATTGATTCCATTGACTACACTGTACAATCAATCGTACAAATCAAGCGTACGATTAATCGCTAACCTTTGTGTTACGTGACCCAGGCTATTCTGCCATCCCATGACAAACAGTAGCAACTCTGATTTTTTTTTTGGGGGGGTCAAAATTGACTTCTTTTTATTGAATTGGGATATTTGATGTATGCTCAAAATGATGCTAAAGGAATAGGAGTCACATGGACCCATATTTCTGAAATATAGACATTTCAAAAAGCTAGTTACTTTTAATTTTCCCATTAAAAAATGACCCATGTTCCTAATTTTCTAAGAAAAATTAATCCACAGAGTTGCGTCCTTTTGTCATGGGATGGCAGCATTTTCTCATGGGCGTATATGTATAGAGTACCAAAGCGTGACATCATCAATTTTCACTTTTTGCATTTCAGCGTTTTTGTACCAGATCTTGGTATAGCATGATGAAAAACCCCCACAACCCAAATATGTATTCATGACGTCATATCTCAGGCCCCCATGGACCGATTCTCACAAAATTTTGGAAGTGGGGGTTTTTCATCAAGCTCTACCAGAATATGGTATCTAAAACGCTGAAATGCAACAAAAAAATTGTGACGTCATCACTTCGGTACTCTATACATGTATATGACAGGTTGCACTTGGAACAAAGACGCATTACCGGTAATTTATCTCCCAATGTTAATGAAGTAAGAGCTACCTATCATGGAAGGGCCTTCATCAATGATCTATCTTACTAACTGGAAGAAGAGACAGATCTTGTTTAAATGCCCCAATGTCCGTTATACACACCCCTGACATGCCCTCATCCTGGGGGACAACTCTTGATTCTGATTGGTCAATCTCTGAGTGGATCATGCTCTGATTGGTTGAATCCATCTCATCTCCATTTTGATTGGCCGATGTGACGGCTACGTCATCCATGTCTGTGTTTTCATTGGTGGAAGGTTTCAAGGGGTTTTTCTTCTCGTGCTCACCGTATCCGATGACCTAAACAAATAAAAAAGAGGAACGTTGTCAATTTGACATCTTTCTCCATGATTGCAGAGCTGATTTTTATGAGGTATTGCATGGACAACAATGTGCAAACAATCAAGGCCTATACTCTTAACACTGTGTGGGATAAGTCTGCATTACCAAAAAAAAAAAAAAACTGTGAAATATCATGTACCAACTGTGAAAAATATCATGACTTTTTGAGCCAGCCCCCCCCCCCCCCCTCTGTCCATATTGTCAACCTTAATTGCCTTGCATAATTAGTGTTGAATACAACCAAAGTAACGCTTCCATGACATTTGCTCCAGCTAAAATTGCTCCGCTATGAATTCCACACACTAATCGAATGACAACTTCAACCCTGGGTTTAACACTACCCTAAACCTAACATATAACTATATATTGCAACCATAACATAACCCTAACCCTATATGTACATCTTAGATGAAATAATGCCTGAAGCAATTGTTGCAGGAACAAAAGTGTAACCCCCCCCCCCCCCCCCCCGGTATCATAAAGGTTTGCAATTGATGGCAGACATTATACAAGTCATTCTCAAGTTGTAATCTTTAGTTACAATTAATCATACCAACAATACTAGTACTGCAAATGATGTATACCTGAACACTCAGCTTGCGGAAGTGAGTACCATCATGTATGTGATCCATTAAGAAGGATTTAATGTCATTCAGAGTCAGAGATCGCAAGACTTCAACCTTCAAAATAAAATAAATCAAGCATATTCAATAATATCAGCCAGAAAAGAGACCAGGGGGCGTTTCATCAAACATCTTTGTCTGACGAGTTGTCAGATCTGACACCTTTCCTTGTTTCTGATTGGCTGAGAGGTACTGTTACTATGGTAGATGTCGCATAAAACGTCTCACTAGTCCTTTCATGAAACGCTACCCCTATATTGTTGAGTTTGAGATGATCACAATATGAATGGAATAATTACATAACATGGATTCAACTTTAAGAATTTGAATACCATGGCAAAAATTATTTCAGTTTAATGACAGTACTGTTTAATATGAATGGAACATTTCAGCATACAAAATATCCTTCTCAAACCTTACAGCCGAATTCACCGTCATTAAACTTATTATTCATCATCATCATCATCACTATCTTCATCATCACCACCACCACCACCACCATCATTATAATCATCATCATCATCATCATCATCATCATCATCATCATCATCATCAATATCATCATCATCATCACCATCACCACCACCACCACCACCATCATCATCATCATCACCATTCTCCTCCTCATCGTAATTCTTCTCTCCTTCCCTTTCCTCCCCTTCCCCCTCCCTACCTTCCTGTGAATCCTATCGAATGTGTATTCCTGATTGATGACATATCCCCAGTTTCTGTCCGATTCTTCCAGTAACGAAGCGTCTTCGCAAAGGAGCATGTTGATCAGACCGTCCATCTGAGTCTTGAAATCCTCTTGGGGCATATCGTCAAGCTGGTCACTGAACGTCTTCAAGAAGGCATCCATACAACCATCTACATAGCTTGCACTGAAAAATAACAATAATCATACAAATACTATTACTAAACACTAACACTAATACCAATTTAGTGGATATATAATACAGGGTGTACTCACTTGTGTAACAATAATTTTCTCGATTATCCACAATATTTCTGACATAGATTTGTTGGTTCATGTACATGTAATTATCTTGAGCCTCTACTCGTATCAAACAAATGCATGGTACGAACAATGTCTAATACAGCATTGTATTTTCTATAATTTCAACAGATTTAGAAATTTTCAAATGCTTTCATGGGGCGTACTCACTCACTTCTGTTGGATAATGTAGTTTTCATCGGTTTATTTTCAATTGGTCTAATTACCAACTCGTCTACTATAATTTGGTCTACCATCAGTTCGTCCACTATCCACATGGTCTAATTGCCATTTCGTCTAATAACCAGTTGGTCCAATAGCCATTTAGTCCATTTACCATTTGGTCTAATTGGACTAAGTGTTAATTGGGCGAAATGAATGAAAATAACATGGATATTAAACCAACTATTTATGAGACGAAATGGTCATAGACAAATTGTGTTTAGGCAAAGTGATGATTGGACCAAATGGTTATTGGACGTAATGGTTGTTAGACAAAATGTTGATGGATGAAATGGCATAAGACTTAAAGAAGGTAGACCATGTGGAGAGTGGACAAGTTGGCAGTAGACAAATTGGCAATTTACCTCCTCGTCATCTTTTAAACACAAGGAAAGAGCAAAGCAAGTATAGGAAACATATGGAAAATGCAATTCTGAATTCTACTGTATGGTTTCCCATATTTCTAATAAAGAGTGAGAATGCAAATTTTTTACCTGAATTTACTTGCTTGCGTATGGACTGAAATGGCAAAACCTAGCACACCAAAGGTATTTCTCATAGATGCATGCACTGTATACCTGTTGATAGAGATAAGATAATAACAATGTAAATGTGATGTATAAATATAAAAGTATACACCAATTCATCGCTACCAGTATGTTAATACAAATCTCTATAGAAATGAGCTGGTATTCATCATTTCTTTATTGAAGAACGTGAATAGAAAACACAGGATTAACATAAAAATAATGATAATACTACTACTACTAATAATAATATTAATGATAATAATGATAATAATAATATTAATCATAATGATAATGATTTTAAATCTATTAAGTTCATGACACTTAATATTAAATTCTCCATGTACTTTTAGAATTTATTATATTGAACTAAACTAATATAATCTATTTTAGGAGTTAATAGGTGATGGGTTCAATTAACAGACAATTAACATTACAATCAATATCATTTATCTCATAAGTACGACGGACTCGAACGAAGGACAGATTTTGTATAAGATAATAAGGCCTTAGAAATTTGCTATTTCCCCATGATTTGGGACTTATGTTCCCCTTTAACTGAAAACATGGTTGCATGATGAATATATCGCTGCTACTTACCCTAATTGTTGTTGCGTTCTCAAAACATGGAAGCATGGCTCTTCCATAACAATCTAATCAAAGAAAGAAGTAAAAGAGGCGAACAGTGAATAATTAGTTAAAATGATAATTATCAGATGGGTGCTTCATAACACTTTATGCACAACTAGTGATCCTTACTTTCAAGCTAATTCAACATCAGTGCAAATTTCTCCCCTCCTCCTCCTTTCTCTATTCATCTTCTTCTTCTTCATCTTCTTTATCTCTTCCATCTTTTTATTCTTGTTTTCCTACTTCTCCTTTTTTCTTCAAACTTTAGGTCATCATGTTTGTTTTCATAATAAACATTAATAAAACATAAAAAGCAGATATATATATCGTACAAGCATATCGAGCTTGCTTTTGCTAATGGTAGGTTGGTACCACAAAGACAGAGCACTGGGAAAACATATGATTCATATTCATCTTCTTCTCTCCTCCTCCTCTTCTACTTCTTTTTCTTCTTCTTTCTCCTCCTCCTTCTTCTCCCTTCTACTTCTTTTTCTTCTTCTTTCTCCTCCTCCTTCTTCTCCTCGTCCTTCTTCTCCTTTTATCCTTCTTTTCTCCTTCTTCTTTATTTACTTATTTATTGTTGTTTCACATAATTCACAGTCATATGCATGAGAATACAGTGATACATGATTATAAAGACAATATTACATGAAAGAAAATACTACATGATCTCTCATTAATAGAACAAACTTAGGTCTTGCAACATCTCCTTCTCCTCTACTTCCTATTCCCCTTCTCCTACGTTCCCTCCGTTTTCTCCTCCCCAAACTCCTCCTTTGCATAAACTGCCATCTACTGTTCAATGATGAAGATTCATGTAGATGTACTGAAGTGCATGTTTGTCTTCAGTAATCATTAATTCATAATCATTATCATTTCCTTAACATACCGTGAGTGCATCAAGAACACTTAAACTCATGACTGTTCCTGGACCGGCCTGAAAGTAGTTCGTGATGACTGTGTTTGTATCAGACTCATTATATGCTTTCCATCTCAGTGTGTGGCTCCCTCCCGGAACACATAGCACCCTGGTTACCGGTCTCTCATCCTCTGGGATGGATGCAAAGCAAAGCTTCTCACGGAAGTACTCTTCTAGCATCTTAACCTCCTGCAAATAAAAAAATTATAAAAAAACCACACACTCTTGAAAGACTGTAATAAGAATAATGATAATAATAATAAATATTAATAATGAAAATCCATTTTCTATTTATTGTTCGAAATAGACATGAAATGAAATTCTCCGAAAATTTGCTTTGCCCAATTGATCGTGGGCCCGGCAGCCGCTGTGCAGCGCCAGATCGACGAAGCTCCATCCCTTTAATCGTTGAATGCCAAACAGGGTAGCAGCAACTCCCATCTTTTAACGTCTTTTGGTCTGATGCGGTCAGGGTTTGAACCCCCCTCCCGGTTGTGAGACGGACGCTCTACCAACTGAGCCAACACACCAGTAATAATAATAATAATAACAAAAAGTTCTTGCGTAGTGCATATCACAATATGATATAATGTATATTCTAAGACACACAAGTCTATTGTGACACATTTTACTACAGCATGAAGACGAATAAGAATTACCTGTGAGGTGAAATTTCCCTGTACTAATGCCTCAAAGAAGAGCTTGGATCTGAAGTCTTTGGCCATCTTCATGACGTCTACTGAGCTGACCGCTTGGACAACACTGTTCTTGTCCATTGCAGTCCACTTGACCTTCTGGAGAATAGACAGTCGCAGGTCTCTGAAAGACAACAGAAAATAATCAGAATTATCACAAGGATTTTTGTATGCACGAAGAAAAGTGATTCTGGCAGAAAATCAGTTATTTTCCGCCCAAAGCGGGATAGTTGGGTGGTCTGCATTAGTGATCTCAACACTCAAATGCTTAAAACAGGGGTGTGAGTGGTCAACCAAAAAAAAGATCTGAAAAAAAATGAAGAGTGTTGAAAAAGTCTGAAATAGAGAGAGCTTCCATAATTTTTGTACAGATGAAAGCCAAAATAAGCTGAAATTCAAAACAAAAAAATATGAAATCAGTTTAAAATCTGAACTCTCACACCCCTGTTAAAACCTTCTTGATACTCATTCAATTTTCCCTTAACTCTCATTGTTCTGTTTTCTTTATTTTTTTTGTCTGTTTTATACTGTACAATTCAGCTCATTTTAAAGGTTTCAATCTCCTTTTACCAAAGATTAGAAATACC